>NC_048304.1:2505145-2582904 GCF_013100865.1 Trachemys scripta elegans | reverse complement strand
TAGATGCGTATATACAAATGCGAGAAGTATGGGGAATAAGCAGGAAGAACTGGAAGTGCTAATAAATAAATACAACTATGACATTGTTGGCATCACTGAAACTTGGTGGGATAATACACATGATTGGAATGTTGGTGTGGATGGGTACAGCTTGCTCAGGAAGGATAGACAGGGGAAAAAGGGAGGAGGTGTTGCCTTATATATTAAAAATGTACACACTTGGACTGAGGTAGAGATGGACATAGGAGACGGAAGTGTTGAGAGTCTCTGGGTTAGGCTTAAAGGGGCAAAAAACAAGGGAGATGTCCTGCTAGGAGTCTACTACAGGCCACCTAACCAGGTGGAAGAAGTGGATGAGGCTTTTTTCAAGCAACTAACAAAATCATCCAAAGCCCAAGATTTGGTGGTGATGGGGGACTTCAACTATCCGGATATATGTTGGGAGAATAACACAGCGGGGCACAGACTATCCAACAAATTCTTGGACTGCATTGGGGACAACTTTTTATTTCAGAAGGTTGAAAAAGCTACTAGGGGGGAAGCTGTTCTAGACTTGATTTTAACAAATAGGGAGGAACTCGTTGAGAATGTGAAAGTAGAAGGCAGCCTGGGTGAAAGTGATCATGAAATCATAGAGTTTGCAATTCTAAGGAAGGGTAGAAGGGAGAACAGCAAAATAGAGACAATGGATTTCAGGAAGGCAGATTTTGGGAAGCTCAGAGAGCTGATGGGTAAAGTCCCATGGGAATCAAGACTGAGGGGAAAAACAACTGAGGAGAGTTGGCAGTTTTTCAAAGGGACACTATTAAGGGCCCAAAAGCAAGCTATTCCGCTGGTTAGGAAAGATAGAAAATGTGGCAAAAGACCACCTTGGCTTAACCACGAGATCTTGCACGATCTAAAAAATAAAAAGGAGTCATATAAAAAATGGAAACTAGGACAGATTACAAAGGATGAATATAGGCAAACAACACAGGAATGCAGGGGCAAGATTAGAAAGGCAAAGGCACAAAATGAGCTCAAACTAGCTACGGGAATAAAAGGAAACAAAAAGACTTTTTATCAATACATTAGAAGCAAGAGGAAGACCAAAGACAGGGTAGGTCCACTGCTTAGTGAAGAGGGAGAAACAGTAACAGGAAACTTGGAAATGGCAGAGATGCTTAATGACTTCTTTGTTTCGGTCTTCACCGAGAAGTCTGAAGGAATGCCTAACATAGTGAATGCTAATGGGAAGGGGGTAGGTTTAGCGGATAAAATAAAAAAAGAACAAGTTAAAAATCACTTAGAAAAGTTAGATGCCTGCAAGTCACCCGGGCCTGATGAAATGCATCCTAGAATACTCAAGGAGCTAATAGAGGAGGTATCTGAGCCTCTAGCTATTATCTTTGGAAAGTCATGGGAGACGGGAGAGATTCCAGAAGACTGGAAAAGGGCAAATATAGTGCCCATCTATAAAAAGGGAAATAAAAACAACCCAGGTAACTACAGACCAGTTAGTTTAACTTCTGTGCCAGGGAAGATAATGGAGCAAGTAATTAAGGAAATCATCTGCAAACACTTGGAAGGTGGTAAGGTGATAGGGAACAGCCAGCATGGATTTGTGAAGAACAAATCATGTCAAACTAATCTGATAGCTTTCTTTGATAGGATAACGAGCCTTGTGGATAAGGGTGAAGCGGTGGATGTGGTATACCTAGACTTTAGTAAGGCATTTGATACGGTCTCGCATGATATTCTTATCGATAAACTAGGCAAATACAAATTAGATGGGGCTACTATAAGGTGGGTGCATAACTGGCTGGATAACCGTACTCAGAGAGTTGTTATTAATGGTTCCCAATCCTGCTGGAAAGGCGTAACGAGTGGGGTTCCGCAGGGGTCTGTTTTGGGACCGGCTCTGTTCAATATCTTCATCAACGACTTAGATATTGGCATAGAAAGTACGCTTATTAAGTTTGCGGATGATACCAAACTGGGAGGGATTGCAACTACTTTGGAGGACAGGGTCATAATTCAAAATGATCTGGACAAATTGGAGAAATGGTCTGTGTTAAACAGGATGAAGTTTAATAAAGACAAATGCAAAGTGCTCCACTTAGGAAGGAAAAATCAATTTCACACATACAGAATGGGAAAAGACTGTCTAGGAAGGAGTACGGCAGAAAGGGATCTAGGGGTTATAGTGGACCACAAGCTAAATATGAGTCAACAGTGTGATGCTGTTGCAAAAAAAGCAAACATGATTCTGGGATGCATTAACAGGTGTGTTGTGAGCAAGACACGAGAAGTCATTCTTCCGCTCTACTCTGCTCTGGTTAGGCCTCAGCTGGAGTATTGTGTCCAGTTCTGGGCACCGCATTTTAAAAAAGATGTCGAGAAATTGGAAAGGGTCCAAAGAAGAGCAACAAGAATGATTAAAGGTCTTGAGAACATGACCTATGAAGGAAGGCTGAAAGAACTGGGTTTGTTTAGTTTGGAAAAGAGAAGACTGAGAGGGGACATGATAGCAGTTTTCAGGTATCTAAAAGGGTGTCATGAGGAGGAGGGAGAGAACTTGTTCACCTTAGCCTCTAAGGATAGAACCAGGAACAATGGGTTTAAACTGCAGCAAGGGAGGTCTAGGTTGGACATTAGGAAAAAGTTCCTAACTGTCAGGGTGGTTAAACACTGGAACAAATTGCCTAGGGAGGTTGTGGAATCTCCGTCTCTGGAGATATTTAAGAGTAGGTTAGATAAATGTCTATCAGGGATGGTCTAGACAGTATTTGGTCCTGCCATGCGGGCAGGGGACTGGACTCGATGACCTCTCGAGGTCCCTTCCAGTCCTATAATCTATGAATCTATGAATCTATGAATCTATATTAGTTGGCATTTTTCTTAAAGCCCCATCTCCTGGAGTCCTGTGATTATGTGAGAATCTTAGCTTCCATGAAAAAATAATGGTAAATTTCTAAACTTCATGGTTGCAGAGAAAAGCTCGAAAACACAACCCAACGCTATAGAAACATAAGGCCAAAAAAAAAAAAAAAAAAAAAAGTCCAATGTTTGATTTATTTTAAGTCATGAGGTTTTTTTAAGCTAACCTCATGATATCTGGGGGGGCTGGATTCATATCTTTTAATGTATGGGGTTGGCAATACTGGGATATCTGGCTCATAATTGTGCCAAGTCCTGAATCTTCTCCCCTGTGCTGTCCAGTCTCATGAGGGACAGCCATAATTTGTCCCAGATTGTGTGTGCGTTTGGGCAGAGGGTGAGCTGGGAATTATGCAGAGCAAGGCCTCTGACTCAGGCTGTTATCTATGATGTCCAGTCCGTACACTAGCCTTCCTCCAAACAGGCTGGTTGCTCCTTAATCAGAGATTAGATCTCATGCATCTTAAGGCAAATCACATGCCATGGGTTTTTATTTTCATGTATGTTTTGCCCTTTTACCATTTTTTAAATGAAAAAAAAGGCAAGATATGCCCTACAATAGCTAAGAACATACACTGTGACACTTGGAAATCACAGAGGTTTTGTAAAGAAAATGACCCCTTTAAAAGTCACTGCAAATGTTGATTAAACATACAGCATCTTACTAATAAAAGCTTTATAACTACAGGACTAAATCAAAGTGCCAATTTTTTATGCTCTTTACCAAAATCAAACAGACATTCTGCAATCCACCCAGCCCTAGTATCAGTCACATCAGGATAACCATTTTGTGAAGCCAACAAAATAATGAAATTAATCAGTTTATTGATGGCAGCCAGTTGGAATGATGGCTCCAAAATCTGCAATAATTAAAGGCAGGAAAGGACACAGATCATCCAGGGATGAGAGAAATAAAAAGGAAGGCCAATGAGATCGCATAAATGGGATGCCAAAAAGTCTCATCTTCTAAACAACCCTGATCACTAACACTGATGCACTTACAGTCCAAGCATGTGGAAACTGGTCAAGAACTGGAAAAAAGTATTTTATCCATGAATTGTAAAGCCCCCATTGCCACAAAGAAACGTAGGGACACAGAATGCAAACCACTGGAGCCAAGCTGTGGTCTGGAGAATAAGCAGTGCCAGCTGCTTCCAAGCAAGCTGTAAAATCCCACAATGGATGATTATGCAATAATCTGCCGAAGAAAGTTTTGCTTAGTGTAAGGCCTGCAGCAAGAAGGTTGAAACTCTAGCTAGCCGATATTGTTGTTTATATACATCCTATTAGGCCCTTGGTCTCGGTATGATACCATGTGGCAATGAGTCCCATAGGCTAATTATAACTTGGGTTAAAATATTTCCTTTAAAAAGTGTTCTGAGGGTTGCCTTTGAATTTCACTTGGTGCCCCTTTTTCATAGGTAAGAAAGAAAAGGTACGTGCAGCCAGTTGACCTTCTTTATGATGTTCATTATAGTGTCTCTCTCTTGCCGACTGCTACCGAGTCTTCTTTCTAAGCTAACTAGACCTAATCTTGGCACTCTCTCCTTACGTGCAAGTCTTTCCACTGCCTTCGATTAGGTTCGTTGCCCTTCTCCAAATCCCTTCTCTTTCTGCTACATCATTTTTGAGTTATGGTACCCCGAGCTGAACACCGCATTCACGGGGAGCTCACGACCCCCATTTCTAAATCCAATCTGTCACAGTTTCACTATTATTCTCTCTCCATATATTAACACCATTTAACACATCTGCTTTCCTGAGCACTGCCATGCACTGAGCAGATATTTTCCAATGAGCTCTTTGGTGATGACTAGGACCTTTAAAAAAAAAGAAGAGCTACAATTACTTTGGAATACAGCCCCAGGTACGACATGTCGTTCCTTCCCATTTCCAATAACTTGCACTTATCTACATTGAATTTCATCTCCCATCAGGTTGCCCAGTAATGTGTCTTTGTTTGGGTACGTCTTCATTACCCGCCGTATCGGCGGGTAGCAATCGATTTATCCGGGATTGTTATATCGTGTCTCGTTAAGATGTGATATATCGATCCCCGAACGTGCTCACCGTCGACTCCGGAACTCCACCCGAGCGAGTGGCGGTAGCGCAGTCGACGGGGGAGCCGCGGCCGTCGATCCTGCGCCTTGTGGACCCCAGGTAATTCGATCTTAGATACTCCGACTTCAGTTACCTATTCATGTAGCTGAAGTTGCGTATCTTAGATCAATCCCCCTCCCCCCAGTGTAGACCAGCCCTTAGATCCTAATACATTTCTTCTCAGTCATCTCCACATTTGACCATCTTACTGCTTACTCACCTCTTCCAGATTATTAGTAAATTGCACACAGTCACCTGTCTGCACACCTCATGGCTGCATTTCTACGATGCAAAGCTTGACCCCTTTCTGCACTTGATATAAAATGTGCAGTTTTGATAACACCGTTTCTTTCCTCTGAAGGAGTTTTGAACTCTAACACTGCTTTTGGCCTCTGAGATTCAAGTCCACATCTTGCTGCTTCCCAGCCCCACTCCTGCAAACACTGATGCACACGAGCAGTCCCACTGACTTCAGTGAGCTGCTGCCATGTCCGAAGTTAAACGTGTGCTAAATCCTAGTAGGACAGAGGTCTAAAGAACCCCCTTTGCTTAGCCCATTGATGAATGACCATTTTTCAATAGGGGAGAAAATGAGCATTTAAGGATTGTAACAAAAACAACTCCAGGAAAAGCTTTATCGTTGTGTGTACTGCAAGTATAGGTTATGTGGCCTACACATTTACCCTATAAAAGGTATGTGAAAGCTCATGTAATGACACAACAACCTATATAACAATCAATGCTGATGCGGAAAGCATGAAAAGGAGACTGACAGACAGGACTAGTCCAGACAAAGAGGCCTTGTGATCATGCCTGGTAAACAAGAACGGCATGAGACCAAAAATCAATTAACCAAAACTGGCATGTCAGATAGTAAGCCCAACGGTGAACAAAACAATGAGGGGATAAACTATTCCACCACCACGCCCTTTTGGGAGTCTTAAAGAAAGACTTGGGGGGTGGGGAGGAACTTGTCTACTGAAGTAAGCTTCATTATCCTGCCTGCTACCCACACCCCCATCTCCTGGAACCCCAGGACTGTGAGGTCCTGACCAGCCCAGGCCAGGGAGAGGGGCCCAGATGGCATTGTCACCTCTACTGGCTCCAGCTGAATCCCAAACACCACCTGGGATGTGAGACTTTTCTCTTTCCATTGCTGCCCTGCCACCCCGCCCATGTGTCCTTTTCCTTCCCCACCTTATGTCTTCTCCTTCCTATCCCTCTTCTTTTTCCTTCTGTCTAATAAGAGTCTGGCTTAGCTGGCCAAAACTGCATAGTGTGCAGTGCTGCTGAAAGCCTGTGACCAGGAAGAGGCAACTAAAAGCAGCGCCCTGAACAGCCAATGTTGATCTGGTTTGCTTTGCTTCCAAACTGAATTAAGCTAAACAGAATTAAAGTGGTCTTAATTCAGAATAACAGTATTCACACAGCAATTTAATGTGATTTAACTAACCCCCCTCATATTCACACCTGTAATTAATTCAGATTAATATTCCTGAATGACCGTGTGTAGACAAACCCTAAATCAGAAATGGGAGAACTCTGTTCTTCTGAAAATTTGTGGTTCACCTCACTAGATATTTTTCCCTTGTGGTTCTAAACTGTGGCGTAGGGGCTATTTTCCACTAGAGAAGATAATATGAAAAACTATACTCTTCATATTTGATTATTAAAATTCATATTTGCATTCTCTCTTTTTTTATTCCAGTTAGAATGTTTCCATTTTAGAAACAGCATCAAAAGAGTGGCCTGGTGTTATTTGACAAAGCTGCATGTCTGCTGAGGAGAAAGACCCACCACATTTTCAAGACATCAGCTTTCTAAAAAGAACTGGCTACTTTCCTCTTAGGAAAACAATACCCTCTACCTCAGCTAAAGAACTCCATCTGGTGTAAGATTTCTGAGTCATTGGCTTATTAGCAAAATTGTCTCAGAGAAGCATAAATCTGATTTGCTCAGAAACCAAATCCACATTTAGACAAAAATCACAATCTGCTCTTCCCCTCTAAATCACGTTCCTTTAGTTTCCTTCAGTTCATTATCATCAACAATTGTCAGCTTTTGCCAGCCCACTGTCGGATGAACGCTACTTCAAATCATACACGCTTTACTTCCCCCAGCCATGAGACTTTCAATCAATGCTGGGCTCGCAAATTTCACAAGAGGATATTGTTTGCCTGATGGGTAGTCCATCCACATGCACTGCAATTTCCACTTGGTGGCATTTATGCTGAGACTCCTTTTTGGCCATGTGTTCAGACAATTCCCATTTGTTTTGTTTTTTCCCTGTTTATCTTCCCAATTTAATTTGCTGTCAGAGCCATTCTTTTGGTTTGTATCTTTTCACTGCTGTCACCGCTCAGCTGCTCTCCAGGCTTCTCTTTTAACGGCACATTTCTCTTCCACTTTGCACTGAGCCGTTGCTGCTAGGAAGGCCAATGCTGTAGACTTCTTGGGTCAAGTGTGAGATTGTAGCTTTGCTCAGGTTAATTTTTCAGTTGCTTTTTGCTGGTTCCCAGATGAGTCCTGCTGGTAAATCATCAGGCGCATAGAAGGGAACGAGATTTGGGACAATATGCTGCTAATCTGAGGAAGCGTAGTTCACCAACTCTGCATTTATATTCTTTTCTTTTCCCGCTTGGCCAGCCTCTGAGCTGGGGAGATGGTATCTTATAACAGCTGCTTGGTAAGAGATGGAATGCGTACTTCAGTGTCAGAGACTGCACCGGTCACTACAAGTATTTAAAATATATCATCAGAATAATGATTATGCATTTGTACAGTGATAGTCACAGACCAGGACCCCACTGTGCGGTACAAACTCCGAACAAAAACACCGTCCCCAGCCCTGGCTCAAGTAAGTGGAAGCATGGGCTTGTGGTGAAGGCCCCGAATCTGGTTCCAGGAGGTCTATGTTCATTTCCCAGAGACTGTGTGAGAGAACTGGGGCACATCACTTAAGTTCTCCATCTGCACAATGGGGATGATATTGCTCCCTTTCTCCCAGATTTGTCTGTTTTGACTGTGAGCCTTTTAAAGCAGGGACCTGTTCCTGAACGGTGTCTGTGCAGCATCTGGCACCACGGTGCCTCTAAGTGCAACTGTGCTACCAATGAGAACATTGATTCTGATCTCTGGCACACCAGCGTCAAGCCCAAGTAACTCAGTGCATTCCAGTGGAGTCACTCCAGTGTAAATGAAGTCACGTAACTCAGAAACGAGCCCATTCGATTTGGCAGTTTGTTAATACAGAAATTGACTTACAGCCGTTTCCTGTTTTATAGGCTGATACAGAAGGAGAGTCGTGCCTAGCACGGTTTGAGTTTTACAACTGTTCCTTCGGCACTTCTTTGGATTTTGTTTAGCTCACTTCTGCAACAACAGCTGGGAACCGTATTTCCTTCAAATTATAGTGAGATTTAGTGTTATCTTAATGTGATAGAAGTATAGCCTGAATTATTTTTAGCAGGCAGCACAATATGTACTAATGGATAATAAAGTCTATGTACAAGGGCATTAGCTTGTCTAGGATGGCTCGTGTTTGAGCCAATTTTCAACGTTATTAATACATTCGTAATTCATACGGACTCTGCAATTGATGGTGCCATGTTTCACCAGGATACATTTGGGATGTCCACCATTTTAACATGATGATATGGAGCATTTGGGAAGAGGGCTTTGCATACAGATGTGGGCATGCATTACACTTGAATGGGAATGGGATTTTCCATTCTGCTAAAACTTCAGAAACTCTTGTGGGGTGGGGGGTGGGGAATCATCCTGGAGCAGAATGAACAAAACTACTTTGAATTTTTTTCAGAGTGGCTCCCCAGCTCCTGGCTGCCCACTCACCCACCCTTTAGGAGAGCAGCCCCAGGGACTGGCCAGCTGGAAGCCAGACGCTCAGCTCCTTGGGGTGCTGGGAATCCTTGAGAGCGGTGGGTCCCAGAGAGCGTCAGCTCAGTAGCAGCTCACCAGGCAAGGTGCTGAGGCAGCAGGCAATCAGGTGAGCAGTTCAGAAGCCCGGGAGCCTGCAAGGAATGCTGCCAAGATGCCTGGGGCCAGGGATGTGCCTGTTTTTAGTCATCGTCTATATCAACACAAGAAGCATGGGCCAGATCCTCAACTGGTGCAACTGGGCGGAACTCCCTGGGAGGCCACAGAGATCAGGAGGAGACCTACAGAGGCTGTGAGGTTGTCCCCATGCTGGTCCCAGGGTATCAGTGGGACAAGATGAGTGAGGCTATATCTTTTATGGGACCAACTTCTGCTGGTGAGAGAGACAAGCTATTACCTTCCCACCTTGTCTCACCTATGTGGCGAGGCAGATTATTCCACATCTGCTTGCTGGGGTTCTTATACTGTCCTCCAAAGCATCTGATTCTGTCCAGGTCAGGGACAGGTACTGGACTAGCAGGTCCTTCGGAACTGCCATAACGGATCACACCTTTATTCCTACAGTAAACAAAGTGGAACCCATGATGGACCTGGCTGCAGAGAAGTAAAATCTGAGGCCCCAGTTAGTGTTTAGGTTAGGGTTACCGCATGCGCTTAGCTTTACGCAGTGCAAGAAACCCCAATGAAGTCATGACTTGTACGCAGCTCGCGGGTTTAGAGTACATCACCTGTATGGCGGATTGCTTTCCCTTCCAACACATTAGGCTCAAGGTTCTTTAGGACTAGCCAGCTCTCTTTGTGTTTCACAAAGCATCATCATTCTACCATCCAGACCAGCGAATGTTCGGATTTCTGCTACCGGCAAACATCACTAAAGACGGATGCAGCAGGAGACATACAGTCTCACTATAGAGTGACTAACACCAAGGATTTATGCCAGCCCATCCAACTCAATGGGTTTCAGTAGACATTGAGTCAGGCCTTCGGAGCTGCCTATATTCTGATTATGTAAAATAAGCAAAGGGCAAGATTATTTTAGAGCAATGTTGGCTTGAATTTACATTGCTTTATCTACGGAGAAACAAGTGAGCCAATTAACGGTGAGTTCTCAGTATGGTTGCTAATGCACGTCCTGGCTGGGAAGAATTCTTTGCTATTTGACTTGCTGTGTTAAGGTGCATCACATTAAATCATTCTCTATAGTAATTATTGCTCCCGATGATGTCTCTTTTCATATGGGAGTTTTTATTTCACAAACTATGTTGTTGAGACATAAAAGCACTGCGCTTCTAGGCCCAAAAGGGGAATGTAAGGACACTGAAATAAGGAGACATCAGGGCAACCTTAAATCAGAAAGTAAAATTCTTTTTTTAAAGCTATTTTAAAATATCAATTTAAAAAGAAACCTTCCATACCTGCACTTCCTAGCAACTGAAAATCGAAATATCCACATGAAGGTAAGCTGCACGAGAGGAGACCTTTTTCTAAAATGAGATGCCTTGGGTTCAGTCAATTAAGCACTCTGACTGGACAAATTCAAATTTTGTAAGTGGAGCATCTATTGGGTTACACTTTCAAATATGACTCAAAGTACCTTGTAATGAAACATTATGCCAAACAACAATGTACTGAGCTGAGGGAGATGCCCAGTGAGGTACAGCACAGAGAACACCAAGGCCCAAGGTTAGTAAATATCTTCCTTATTGATCTGGAAAAGAGAGCACACTGACGATACTAGCCTTGAAGGAGTTTCAAATACCAATGATGCCAGAGAAATAGAAGCAAAAGGGCCAACAGAGAGATAAGAAACACGGTTAGAAAATAACAAAAAGGAAATTTACCCTGCGGGGTGGGGACGGGACACGTTAGTACATTGTGGGGTGGTGGTGGTAAGTGGTCAAAAATACAGCTATCCAATGATACAAATACTGTCACTGGGAAAGCAGCAATTCTGAAAGAGACCTAGGAGTGAGAGTTTAGCAGATCAGACACCAGTTTGCAAGGCAACATTGCAGCAAAAATGGCCAAGGTAACTTTGGACTGTATACAGTCCCAAGTCTGCTCTACAGTACAGAAAGCTGGTGAACAGGCTACCCAGGGTATCCGTGTGGAAAGGGACCTCTGGGGGGATGTAAAACTCTCTTAGTGGCTCCACACCACTCCACATCTTGGTCTCCAGTGCAGAGGACCTGGCCTTTGAACTCCGCTGACACCCAGCTGCTAGAAAGGTCCATGGGGCCTCAGGCAGCCAGGCACAACACACATCAGCCCTGAGGGAGAATCCTGCTTGGGATATTTAAAACCAGGGCAAAATACTAGGAAATGATCTGTAGGGAACAGCCCTGCACTAAACAGGGGACTGGATTGGGTCATTCAGTAGGTCATTTTCCATCTCTAACTCCTAAGTTTCTGTTCTGATGAACCACATAGGATATTCTCCTATAGATACACACCTGTATCCCAGATGGGCTGGATAGGCACGAGTTGATACTTAGTTCAACTACACTCACAAATTCTGCCTGCTTATCTGAGCCTCTCTGAAAATGGGCTGGAAATTCTGCCTATGTCTCTCGAGACTTCTGGCTTTTCCATTTCTGCTTCCAGCTGTGGGCACTCTGATACACAAAATGCCAGGAAAGACTCCAACACTTCTGATCCTGCTCTCCGCTGGAACCCAGGACTGCAAACCTACTGCAAAGGGAAAGGAGACGATTATATGCCAATTTCAGGTGAAAGTGCAGTCCAACTTTGGTTGGTTCTGAAACTGGCAAAGTGTCAGAGCCTGGAGTCCAGGTTTTCCTCCCCTACTTTGTCCATCCGTACTTTGAACACACCGTCTGCAGAATATTAATGCTTGTGCTATGGGCATGGATTTGTAATGGGTAGCAAACAGAAATTTCCTGTAGTCAACAATACACTGTCAGCTGTGATCACGAGCAGGACCAATATGGTTCACTGATTATCTGAATTAGTTCAGGGGACCTAAGCAAATCCCTCTAGTGTGTCACATCCACCACAGGAAAATTGAAGATTTTATGCAAACAAGAACATTTAAAATATACGCTACATAGAAAGGCCTCTTAGTGCTGAAAATCCAAAGGGCTAATGGATGTTCCTTTCTTTTTACATCATTTACGTTTTGTAGGACACGATATAAGCACACTGCCTTCTGCAGACTCAGTGAAGAAAAAAAATATATCTTTGACTCATCTGTTTAGGAAATAGTGACATGTGTCAACCAAATCATGGCTGTACAGAATTCTACAGTTTCAGCTGCTGTCAGCGGGTTTCTTTACTGAAAATAATCAATGGCTTTGACAGATAAAGAGAGCTAATACTCTGACATATTTTGATACATCTTGACAGCTTTTTTGACAGTAGTTTTCCACTGTCAGTCTACCGTATTTGATTTTTAACTGGGACCCATGAGAAATATGCCTGTGGTCTTTAGGACTGGATCCTCGCAAATCAAAAGAGCAGGGGCAGTGCAGCCCTTGTCTAGTTTTTATTCACCATTATCTATCATTTTTCAGTGCTTAATTACTCATTTTTAATACCTTTTCCGATTTTTTTACTCTCGAGAGCTCCTGGTAAGGCACATTTCAACTCCCCTTTGCTGCTCCCTTGGCAGGCGGGCACATTTCATAGGGTTAGAGTTGGAACCGCAGCTACTGTCTAATGTCATCCTGTTCAGATTGACAGTTTGGTTCCATCAAGAGCTCATCTGCTCTGCTCTTCTGAGACTCCAGGCACTTAAAAGAAGTTATTAATATAGATTATGAAATATTCAAACACTTATCCATGCAAGAGCTTGCGGGCCAAAGGACCCCTTCATTAAAATTCTTTATACAAAACAGTGATTTAATCCACTTTCCTTCATAAATCAACAAAGGTTCCTTCTCCAAAGTGATATGATACAACAGGCAAGAGTCCTTTGAAAGGAACCCAAATTACTGTGCACCAGATCCTCCGCTGATGTAAACCAGCATAGCTCCACTGGCATTATGTCATTTTACACCGCTGGGATCTGGCCCTTTATGCAAATTGCCTGCAATAAAAAAGCTCCTCCCCCCCCCCCCCAAGGCTGAGGACAAAACTCCCTGATATTCAGTATTTAGATAAAAGGCTCATTCAATAATTAAATTTTTGCGCTAAGGAGTCACCTGAGAATCTACTTGCTGTCTTTTCATTTGTTACTTTTATAGCTGCAATTTACAGGTGGATTTTCATCTGTGCTGGTTTGAGGTTTGATCTGAATTTATGAGCTGGTAGAGTTTTGCCTCTAAGTACAGTTTTGGTTTCCAGTCCTAAGTGAATTAGGAAAGTTTACAACACAAGGTGTGAAAATCCCCTTTGCTGTAACAGTTCTTACCGAGAGCTGTTGAGATGAATGTGTGTACAGGAGGATAGTAAATAAAAAGGCTCATATTCACAGCTCATTATTCCATATACTACACAGGGGATAAAAAAATTGCATCCTGGCTTTTGATGTATCACTGTTGGATATGTTCATAGTCCATCTACACTAAAACATAGTACTTCAGCTCCTTTGCTTAACAACACCTGATAACTTGCTTGACATCTCAAAGAGTTTCTTTGGCATCCCTTCTTCCCTGGGCCTCATGAATAAAACATTTATCCCGTCAGCAGCTTTAGCAAAGAGAAACAGCCAAGAGCCATCCATCAACGTCAGCAGCCGAATTACTGAGTGATTTCAGATCCTCTAATAACTCTGTTTCTTTATGAGTCTGTTGATAAACAATGAAATAGTGCTGGCACCTGGCTTTTGATGAACGTTAATTTTTTAGCATTATCAAACCCTGTTAATAGAGCTCTTCCCTATTAATGTTGATATTTCAATTTCAAAAATGCCCGCAATGCTTTTCACCTTCATGGGAATGCATTGGGGTTTATTTCTGATTTGTTATGAAGGTCAACCAAACCTACTCACATTAAACCTGCTGGGACTTTAAAAAAAAATATCAAGGATAAATAGAGTCTTTACTGCACATGTAATGTGTTTCATTTATCATTGGGAATCACATAGTAGTAATACACTGACCTTTTTGTAAGGTTGTTAATGGAAACCAAGCATTTGGTGGTGAAAACCTATGCTATAAAGCTTCTGTTGTCGGACGAGTCCAGTGAAGCTTGGAGATCTAAGTCCTACAAGGAAATGGCCTACTGGGTTTCACATGGTTCAAGCCTGCAATACTGATGGGAAAAAAACAAACCGTATGAATTCACACCCTATTCAGAATGTGCCAAAGCAAAATGAGGCCGATTAAATAAATATTAATGATACCAGCCCTTTCCGAGTACTGAACATTCTCAAAGCCCCGAGAAGAGTTTCTCACGCCTTACTTAGGGACACAAGCACTTCTGACAGCAAAGTCTCTCACCTGCTACAGGTGCATGCAAAACTCTGGTGCTCAGCCCCGAAACCCCTTACATGGTGAGTGGTACTCATACATGTGAGCTGGCCACTGGAATCAAAAAGGCCACTCGCATCAGTCACGTTTTCCAGGGTTCCCCCAATTTATCTGCACATGGCATATTTGTTCACCTCATGTACGTGGCAGAAATGTGCAGACACACTGGTTTGGGCTTCACTCGGAAGATCTGGTTCTAACTTATCCATCTTCAAGCGCTGCAAGATAGGTATGTAAATATCAACATACAGATTTTGCCGAGGAGAAAACCAAGGCAGAGAGTGGTTGGGGTGAGATTTTCAAAAGTGACTTCGGAGCACAAGTCCCATTGGCTTTCAACTGGATTTGTGCTCCTAAGCCACTGGAGTTTAGAAGTTCTAAGTAATCTGGCCAAGGCAACACATCAAAATCAGTGACAGAGCCATTATTCAAACACAGCATTTCCTGGCTGGCGACCCTAGTCCAAAGAAGTCTGATTAAAGCAGCCCCCTGACCTGGAACTGCTGAAGTCTTAAGGCTGGGCGAGCTAGCGAGTGTTTGTTACTGCCTGATCCACAGAGGATATGAATCTGCGACAACTGCCAGCTAGGCTCATTGGCCTTTAGCCCAAGCTCTAAAGGCCGAACGCTTTTAGCTCTGGAGATCCTGGATTCAATCCCTGGTGACAGCTAAAAGGACAGTTTCTGTTCAAGCACTAAACTCCCAGCTGGGGAGCTAGACAGCGGTGGTAGGTATTCCAGGTATGGGAAATCTTAAAGAAAGTATAGGATTCAGGGCCAAATATGGCACAGATCTGTTGACTCAGATCTGTACACTGGTCAGACCAGCTGAGCAGGGGAAAGGCATTCCTTATAAAGAGCTGCAGGAAAGGGTGTGTTGGGGGGTGGAGGGGAGAGGAATTGGGGAAGGGACAGTCTTTGAAGCAGGGAAGAGACTCCACAAAAGAAGGCCCCCAAGGAGCAGCCCTGCATCCACCATCTTGGACTCAGGGCAGGGAGCTGAGAAGAAACAGGCAGGGACACCAGACTTAATAATCCCCAGTCCTGGTTCCAGTTACTGCGCTGTTTGAAAGAAGACTGGGCACTGAAGAAGAGTCGAGAGTGACAGAACCCGAGGTGTTCCGAGTTACACCATGGGCCTTTAGCTGATACCTTGGAGACATGTAATAATAAATTACACCAACATGGGATTTGTTTGAGGAATGTTTGGAGCAACCCTGAGAAAGGGGGGCAGGGGAGACCAGCAAGGGGCCTGACCCGCAACAGAGACACTGGCCCTTTCATGTTGGCATGCCTCACCAGTCACCTGGCTTCCCTCTCCCCCACCCAAAGCGATAACTTTTCTCCTTAAAGAATGGCTAGAGACTCATTCTGATGGCAAACACTAGTCTTTCAAATTCCGTTCCCTGTGAAGGCCGGATCCTCAGCAGGTGTCTAGGAGAGTCACTGCAGTGAATTCCATGATGTGACATGGATTTACATCAGTGGAGGACCTGGCCTGATAGTTTTATTCACCATTTTACTTCTCCACATGAAAATAAAATTCCCAGCTAGATTTTGCTGTAAAATTACTCTTAAACCACAACAATTAATCCACAGCCTCCACTATTCGAATAGCTTCACCAGACAGACAGACAGGGTGAGGGAAGTGGCTAAGATTTGAACTGATCTTCTGTACAATTTCACTGATGCATCTTAAAATGAAAACTATCCTGTTTTATCTAATCTGGACTGGATCAGAGTGTCCTCTTTGGTGAAATAATGACAGCTATTGTTCCGGAGAAGCATATTATTTCTCTTCCTTCAATTGCAGAGGGAAGTGAGAGTGAAGAAAAGAAGTAACTGTTGAAGTGCTGGCATGACAGGGTGGAATTCCACCGAGGATACGCAGCTCAGAAGTCTAACAATGACTTTATGTGTTGACAGTGGGTAGGTCACCGGTGAGCTGAGATCACAGTCTGTCGTGCCGACCAGTATTGTCTTACTGTTTCTTTGTATTTCCCCATCTGTGTTGTCTCATCTTCCACTTAGATTGTAAGCTCTCTGGGGCATGGACTGCTTTCTTTGTTCTGTGTTTGTACAGTGCCAGACACAACAGGGCTGGTCCATGCCTGGAGATCCTAGGAGCTACTGCGATACAGGGAAATAACAATAATGTTGTTACCCCCTGCTCAGTTGTAAGTTTCAGGCCCAGAGAAGAGAGCCTGGGTCAAAACAGACCAACCTGACAGAAGTTGTCCCTGTGCATCTAGGGAAAAGCTGAGCGCCAGCCCAGATCATGAAGGCAAGAAGTATTTTATTCTTCATCGCAGTTTATGCCTGAACATAACTTGAACATTTCCCCCACTCCTGTAAAAGGAACAATAACAACAGTCTTTGCCTGGGGAAGTGAGGAAACAGATTGACAGAGCAAGACGGGTACCCAGAAATCACCTACTACACCATTGGCCCGGGATGGCGAACCGCGGCCAGTGGGGGCCACGATCAGCCGAACCTGCCGCGTCAGCAGGTAAATAAAACTGGCCTGGCCTGGCCTGCCAGGGTGCTTATCCTGGCGAGCCGCATGCCGATCGTTGCCGACCCCTGGTCTAGATCATGTTTCCCAAATTTGGGACGCTGCTTGTGTAGGGAAAGCCCCTGGCCGGGCGGGCTGGGCCAGTTTGTTTACTTGCCACGTCCGCAGGTCCGGCCAATTGCGGCTCCCACTGGCCGCGGTTCGCTGCTCCAGGCCAATGGGAGCTGCTGGAAGCAGCGGAGGCCGAGGACGTACTGGTTGCAGCTTCCAACAGCTCCCATTGGCCTGGAGCAGTGAACCACAGCCAGTGGGAGCTGCGATCGGCCGGACCTGCGGACACGGCAGGTAAACAAACCGGCCCGGCCTGCCAGGGGCTTTCCCTACACAAGCAGCATCCCAAGTTTGGGAAACACTGGTCTAGATAATACTTAGTCCTGCCATGAGTGCAGAGAACTGGACTAGATGACCTCTTGAGGTCTCTTCCAGTCCTATAAGTCTTTCAGCTATCTTTGTCATATCAGTTCCTTGCTTTTCTTCCACTCTGAATTTGTAAATGTAAACTACGTTTTGCTCATTTGAAATCTGGAGTCTCTCCATCATAAATCAATTTCCTTGGGAGTTAATTACCATTTTTTTAAAAATAAAAAACATAGTGAATCACATAACAAGGTACTTGGGACTGTTTTTCTACTTAGTTAAAAAAGAAAAGAAAAAGAAAGCCATCTTCTTGATATTGACAGCAGCTGCAGTTGGAGTTCCCAAGGCCAGAAATCCTTTGTTTGGAATAAAAAAAAAGTCTGTTTTCCCCCGTATCCCTACTGAAACATGTTGCATGCTTATCAACTGGAAACATACCTTGCAGCCATTTACATCATATGCTTTGTTATTATAAGTTATAATCAGAGACAAAAGGAACAGGGTTCTGTGACTGGAGGGCAAACTTTGCAACTGCTAATTTGTTAGGGGTGACATTTCTGATAATGCTGCTATATTAGAGCTCCTATTCCATGATGTAATTTCACCATAATATCATATCACAGGGCTTAATAAGAGAGAGAGAGACAGACAGAGACATCAACAGATCTATTATAAAAACAAAGAAAGGCATTAGGAAATTTCTTTGGCTGAGTTGTATATTGACTTCTGGTCAGCTTTTCAAAAGAGTTTCATTAAATTTATGTCATCAAAAATATAACATATGAACTTTCAGAACAGGAACTCATATCAGCAAGAGTAACACAATTGTTTCCCCCCATTTTATGATTTATCATCCACTCCATTATATGCTACACGGGCTGTCATTTTTCTTTAAATGGGTTTGAAAAAAGATCTCTTGTTCTACTCAGCCAGATATAATTATTCACCACCATTACGTATGAACTAGTACAGAAGCCAGCTGCAGGTAGAGTGCGGCTTGGAGACGTACAATCTTTCTCCTGGTACAGGCTTTCCTCCTGCACTACGCCACAGCCAAGAAAAGGGGCTAATTAAAGTTTAAGCAAACCTTCTCCCTCACCTGTGATTATATATGTGGACGGCATGTGGCATAATTGAAGAGTTTTCCCATTGCAGCAGCAATGCCCCAGCCGTTAATTCAAAGCAGGGCAGCACAGAAGAGAAGTGACTTTGCCATGCCACAGATCAGCATCATCCTAGCTTCTCTCTCCGAGCTTGTGGTGAATTCCTTATTTTCCATGACTTCTCCACTATAATTGTCAGTGGTTCTTTGCCAGTTCTCTGATTTCACTAAGGGGTGTCACCTGGCCACAGCAGAGTCCCCACTGACTTCTATAGGATCAGGAATCGTACCCACGGACCTGGCTAATGTGCATGGCCCCAATTCTAGGAGATGACCCCAGCAAAGAAACAAGGATCTGCTTGCACTATCAGCTCCTTTTTGTTCAGTTTCTAGGCATTCCCTTATCTGCTCTTAATTACCAGCGGCTATTTTTACACCATTTTCCCCACTTCCTAATTGCCCAAACTTCTTTTCTTGATGATTTTTTGCTGAAGGTGGATTTCAGGACTTCAGTATCTCAGCCAATTTCGAGCCCTCATTAACACGACCCCTCATTAACAAATGCCCTACTTTCTCGCCAGTACTTCTATTCCCCCTGATATGTTTGTAAAAGTCTTTATTATTCCCCCTAGCTCTTTGACGAGTATTAACTCACTCTGCTTTTCTGCTGCCCTTCTCTTTTCCCTGCAAGCACTAAATGCCTGTCTACTGTGGTTGGTCACCTGCTCCCTTTTCATGTTTCTGTGCTGGGTATTTGCCTGCTTCTGGTTATTTGCTTCCTTCTGTTCCAAAGGAACCAGAACCCATCACCACGCCATCCTGGTGCCGTTTAGGGTTCCCAGCACTCTCCTGTGGTTGATTTAAGGATTCCTCTCATTGCACACACTGTGCTCCCTCTCCCTGTGTGTTATCATCGGTATGAACGGTCATGCTGGCCCCTTACAGACACAGCATAAGAGGCAGTCGCTGACCCAAAGAGCTCACAGTCTAAACAGGCAAGACAAAAGAAGGATTATTAGCCCTGTTTTAAAGGCAGGAAACAGAGACACAGAGAGATAAAGTTATTTGTCCAAGGTCCCACTGGGAGACTCTGGAGTCCAGTCCAGTGCCTTAGACACAAGACCCTCCTTTCTCTCTAATCAAACTAAAACGCCTTAGAACTTCATCAGGGTTTTTGCTTGGATAAGGGGAGCCGCGTCTGAACAGTAAACCAGAGCCTTCAAAGTTTTCTTTGCTGCAATCTAATCTCCTCACGCTGCTGGGTCCTGTGAACCCATCGCTTACTAAGCTAAAGGGAAGTCACTTGCCCGCTTGTTTCGAAAGCTAACCCAGCAAGAAAGGATACGAAAGGATAAATGTAATGGTCTCTGACTTGAACAATATCTAATTAGCTCTGCCAAGGTAAACAACCAGACCTGGGGCATTAATATTATCTTTCATACAAACTTTGTAGGATGCACTGTTGTCAAAAAGTCCACAGAGATTTCTTGTGTTGTACTGGGTGGAACTTCATCTTCCTGAATCTATGACCCAGCAGAAATTACTGTCAACTCTCTGACCAACTGAGGGGTATTGATTCACCTGTTACTATGGCAACCCATTAGTTCTTAGATCCATGTCTCTTATGCACTGCTTAATCTGCCACGGCTAAGCCTAGCATTTTGACACTCTCTCATTCTAATCCTTAATTAGTTTATTTGATGTGGCCTGCACATTGTATTTTTATACAAAGTAGATATTGAAAATACAGTCCTGGTGAGCAGGGAACCGAGGATCAAAATCAGTATGTTGTCAGCTAAACTGGTTATTACAATGGAGGAAAGAAACAAACACTCTGTAGAACGCACGGTAGGCTCCTAAAGTGGTGTAAAAAATATAAAATCACAGTCTGGCCATCTGTTACCCAACACTGTGCCTCTGATACGTGACCTGTTTTGTACCTACTCTGTCCATGTGATTCCATCAAAATCATACCCAGCTCGCGCTGGAGGCACTGAGCAATTCTATTTGATATTTAGCTTCTTGAAGATTCACTCCATTTGAATACAGAAACCGTCCTTTAATACCAAAGTAAACAGAGCCCATTCTCTGAGACTTATCTTCCTTCTGAGAGGACGGCTGTTTAAATTTAAAAGAATGAGGTGAGGTGAAGCGGATCAAGGTCCCAACCAAAATGGAGCACACGAATGTGGAGATGGTTCCCTTCTCTACAGTGGGCTGAACCAAAACCCTAGATCAAAAAGTTCATTCTGCTCATTTGTCGTTTTCTTATTCCCAACTCTGTGCTTTTTCCTATGCAGCCCATGAGAGCATGGGTGGTAGGGGAGGTGGCACTTGGAGAGCTGCAGGAGACAGGGAGATGGGGGAAGATTTTAGTATAACAGTATTCAAGTAAAATTTCTACCCTGACATCATTCAGTGTCTCAGCACGGCACCTGTTAGCACGCTGCTTGTTTCCTGCTTTGATCTTCCCATCACTGCAGGGTACTGCTTTCCAACAGCGAGTTGGGAAAATAAAAACCCTCACCCTAAAGAAAAGTATCAGTTCTAACCCTTTAAAAACAACAGCAGCCTTTTGGTTTACTGTAAAAAAACTAGTAGATGCATAACACCATACTAAGGTCTATTTAGAGGTACTAGGCCAGATTCTACACTAAAGTTATAATGGTGCAAATCCCAACTGATTTACGCAGCCACTCAGTGAAGTATCAAACTCCAGCTTTAAACTAGTATACTGGAGCTGAGAGCACAATACAGCCCTATATACTCTGTCAAAATTGGTGATTAGGTGCAAAAAGAGTACAAAGATAAAGAGATCATCGTTCAAATGATCTGGCATATTTTTAAATGAAACATCATAGTAAAATTACTGACAGAACTAGACTTTTAATCTAATCAGGATCATTTCACCCTAAAGTCCTGGAGACTTCCCTTATATACTGACAAAGGAGTTAGGAAAAGATAATATTTCAGAGGTGTTTAATGTTTTCATACCTTGGAGCTGAAAACTGTAATGCTGCAATTTTGGCTAATGGTTCATAAATTCCAAATGAAAGGCTTCCAGAGGTCACAAAAAGTACAACCACTCCCTCCAAAAAATTCCACCCGCTCTGCTGATCATATGGGGTAGGCGTCAGCAAACATGGAACAACAATAGATACCAGTCATGTGTCATCCTATTTCCACCATGCAGGCAATCGGATCCTAAAACTCTGATCACATTAGATAACATTAATTTGCCCCTCTGCATTCACAACAAGTAGCTTCTGCTGATTACACTGATGCCCATTAGGAACTGATAAATGTGATCAGCAACATTTGTCCACTAAGAAATTAAACCTGAAGCTTATTTCATGTTGATTATTAACTTCCAGCTTTGGGAAATTCAGTTCACGAGTGCAGAGGAGTTAAGACAACATGATATAATTCAGAGACAATCATTCTTATCCACAAACTAGACAAAGCCCTTAAAGGCCAGAATACAAATGAAAATTATTAATGAATTATTGAATTTCTGTATCATAATAGCTCTTCTTTAGTCCATCCCACTTCATATTGCCTTCAGTCCTCTTAAGTTATTACTAAATGGAAATAAAAATTCCACATGGATTCCATGCCTGTTTTCTCACTTCAACATTTAAAATATGCAAGCAACTTCATTATGAAGGAACTGAATACAATTATATCTTCCAGCTTTATAGGAAGGACAGTTGTTATGGGTTTGCCATGGGGAAATTCCATCTCAACAAGAATTTGCATTCTGGTAAGTGCTGCTCTTAATAACTTTGCCAGAGACTGTGTTTCGTGAGGTGCTATAAAACTAGAGAATGAGGAGTTAATGCACTGAAGCACTGTTGTTCCCCTGATTACAGGTTAAATTACTAACAAGGGGATGATGGAATGACTTTTACTAGATGCACTAGGAACCAACTCAGACAACATGTTTCTTAAACCAAATTTTTAGCCAAAGCCTCCACTTTTCCTGCACCCAAACTGGTGTAAACACTGCACTTGGTAGGTATAGGCTGCTTGCGTACTTTAACATTTAACTTTAACCTTGCATATGCAAATGTCAGAATGTGTGTCTGCAAAACCCATGTGTCCCTGTGGGTTTTGAGTGTGCAAATTCTAAGCACTTGGATGTGCATAAGTGTTCAAGGGTGTACACTGCAAATACACTTTGCATGTGCAAACTCCAAAATGTACAAGCACACAAGTTTAGGGCTGGGATTGAAAATTTTCCCCTGAGAGAAATTAATTACATTGATTTCATTTGTTAACGAACTCCGGACCAGTTTTGTGGATTTCCCCTCAAATCTACTTTGTTGAATAGGGAGGGAAAAACATTTGGGCGGGGGGGGGGGGGAGAGTAGAATTTTACAGTTTTTCTGTTTATTGAAAATAACAGCAAAACCTTTAACGTATGACATATTGTAAGGATTTGCCCCTGCTCAGGTCAATAAAGCCTGGATGTTTGAAGGGAGGCAAAAAGAAACACAAAGTCAAGTCTCATAAGGGGTGGTGCAATTTCTGACTTCATTTTTGCACCCAAGGGTAAAACTTCAAAAGCACCCAAGTCCCATTTTCAAAGGGACTTACACACCTTTGTCACAGTCCGGTTGCCTGGAGATGGAGTGCTGGGACCAGCGCGCCCATCGCTGGAACTCCTGTGAGCTGCCCTGGAGCACACCTGACTATAGGAACTCCACCTAATGGATAGGCTGGGATGGACTGGAGAGAGTTAAAGGCTAGTGAACTCCTTCACCCAGATAACGCCGAAAGCACAGGAAGGAAGGAAGCAAAGATGGAGCCCGGCAGACAGGCTTGTCGAGTCAGAGCCACAAGAGAGCTCTCTCCCCCCTGACTCAGGCATTGAGGGCGCCATGGTACTGTTGGAACGAGGTTGCACAGTCGGTAAAAGCGGTGGGAAAGAGGGTCACAAGGTGCTTTACCAGAAAAAGGTCTCTTCTGTGACCCAGAAAGCAGGCAAGAGCGAGTTTGCCCTGCCATGCAGATCCGTGTCCTGAGCACTTATGTCAATTTTGAAAATAGGATTTAGCTGCTTTAGAAAATGTTACCCCAATTGCAGGTCAGAGTGCTCTGACCACCTGATTCACATCCACGTGTGCTGAAACAGCAGTAGGGACTCGGTTCCGACCCAACAGTCAATTGCAGAAGGAAACCTCCCTTTTAGAAAATGAGCTCCACCTTCCCTCCCCTCACCCCCAGTGGCATATAGTACTGAAATGCCATTGGCCATGGCCAATGTCCATACAGTACATCTGAGCAGAAAGGTTTCCTACTTTTCAGCACTGTTAGCAGGTTGGGAAGTGAGGAGAGTTGTGAGTACAACACACAGCTGCATCTCTCCTTTACTCTCTTTTTTTTCCTTCCCAGTTGATTTAATTCCCCAAAATCTGGAATGGGAACACAGACCATTCCTCCTTACCAATTCTAGATCATCCCCTATAGCACATGCCCCAGTGCTTTGTTCCAGTTTAAATGTCTCAAGCAGTAGAGATGAAATGCAGGTAGACAAGCAGAACAGAATTTGGAATTACTTTTATATGTGAATCTAAACAAATATCTATTCACTGTGTTGTGAACGAGTTTCTGAAGCACATCCACCGGATTCATTAGAGATTGAGCTAAGATCTTTAAGTGAGTGTTATGGATTGGCTCAAGTATCTTCTTGTGATGTCACCCATCTTACACAATTCCATATAACTAACAGAAGCAAGGACCAACTCTTTAATCACAACACTGCTCTCCAAATAAATCTCATCCCGCATCCCAGCCTGTAATTTCAAGGATGGTTGAGCGTTCCACCTGTAGGCATCTGAGTCTGGTATATTAATTCAATTAAAATCCACAGTTGCACTAGAGTTGATATTAAACCAGGGGATATTTGATGGCATAAAGATATATCTCACTGTAGGGGAAAAATGCTAATCAAACATTCAAGGCATTTTCTAAGTATTCCCAGCACAAAGGCAATAAAAACTTCGGGTCAAGCAAGTTCAATTGCATCGGGAAAAAAACCTCATTTAAAAAAATTAAAGCCACGTGAGTTTACAGCCCTAGCAGTATCTGATGGAGGATTACAATCAAAGTCAATCAGGCTATTTCCTTGAAATAAGCTACACTCTCTGGGCTTGTCTTCACTACCGGGGCAAGTCAACCTAAACTATGCTACTCCAGCTACATGAATAACATAGCTGGAGTTGACGTAGCTTAGGTTGACTTATTGCAGTGTTTACACCGCGCTGGGTCGATAGGAGAATGTCTCCCATCGACTTACCTTATACTTCTCGTTCCGGAGTGGAGTACTGGAGTTGGCGGCAGAGCGATCTGCGGTCGATTTAGCAGGTCTTCACTAGACCTGCTAAATCACCCCCTGGTGGATCGATTGCCGCAGCGTTGATCCACATTAAGTGTAGACATGCCCATTTGGGAATTGAGGGAATTCTATTTCACAGGAAGTCCTGTGCAGCCTACCATATCCAGGCTAACACAAACAAGTTAGTGAAGCATGTGAGTTATCCCATTTACGTTCATTTATATTTGATTACTCACACTAAATTTCTAAAAGCTGTTATCTCAAAAAGAGCTGGGGGGAAACCCCAAATGATAGGAGCAGGTCTTCCAGAACCTAGAATAGAGACACTTGTTCAGGGAGCACTTCCTCCTTCGTTGGGGCTTGCAGAAAAACGAGAAAGCAGAAGAGACACTGTAGTTAAGTACCAGACTCCTGACTCTTTATACACCATTACACACTCAGTTACCCACAAATAAAGCATATTCCGCACTCATCTTCAAATCATTTTTTACTCCGATATATGAATAATATGATATGCCTGCAAGCAGAGGATGGCTGCAAGATTATTAAGAGATAGCAGAGATATGGTGATAATGAAGCAGAATTCTTAGGCCATAGAGAAGCCAGCTGTGTGTAATTCATTATATCATGGAATTGTCATATTGCTCAACAGAAAAAACGTGGCTTTTGGCATGCTTTAGATCAGGCCTGGTCTGCACTGAGGATCATGCTACATCTCTGGCAGAATAATGAAGTATACGTTAGAGTATCACAAATTTGTCTTTTAAATGTAACTGAACCTCAGAGACATCTGAAGAGTAAAGTGATTGCAAAGACATGGAAACAAGAAGAAAAAAAATAGCAAGAAAGGGGAGGATGGGTGGACACTGCCACTACACTGGTCTACAATTTTTGAGAAGTCATCTGCTTCAGAGATAAAATGTGCTATTTATTAGGTATTTTGATGTGCTGAATTCAAATATGACAATTAAAACAACTGATTAGCTACTGTTTCTAGGATATTTAAGTTTTTACATTTTATGTCTATGTATATTGTGTAGATAGTAGAGTTTTAATCATAAATTGTAAACCTAGGTCTTTTCATGTGTTTATGGTTGTTTTACATGATAATATTTCACCTGTCCTGTTTATGTAACACTGTAAAAATCAGCAAAAGTGTTATATAAATTAAATTTATTATGAAACAAAAGGCAAAAACTATTATGTACATAGTTTAGTCCTATTCAGTGTCTACTCGGCGCTTCTTGGCTTGTCTCTTGTATTCATTAACTGGAGCATCTCTTGTCACTGTCCAGCAATAGTCTGCAAGCATTGATGGGCTCCATTTGCCCTGATAGCGTTTCTCCATTGTTGCAATGTCCTGATGAAATCACTCGCCGTGCTCGTCGCTCACTGCTCCGCAGTTCGTTGGAAAAAAATCTAGATGAGAGTGCAAAAAATGTATCTTTAGTGACATGTTGCAACCAAGGCTTTTGTATGCCTTGAGGAGGTTTTCCACTAACAACCTGTAGTTGTCTGCCTGGTTGTTTCCGAGAAAATTTATTGCCACTAACTGGAAGGCTTTCCATGCCGCCTTTTCCTTGCCACACAATACATGGTCAAATGCATCATCTCGAAGAAGTTCATGAATCTGAGGACCAACAAAGACACCTTCCTTTATCTTAGCTTCACTTAACCTTGGAAATTTTCCACGGAGGTACTTGAAAGCTGCTTGTGTTTTGTCAATGGCCTTGACAAAGTTCTTCATCAGACCCAGCTTGATGTGTAAGGGTGGTAACAAAATCTTCCTTGATTCAACAAGTGGTGGATGCTGAACACTTTTCCTCCCAGGCTCCAATGACTGTCGGAGTGGCCAATCTTTCTTGATGTAGTGGGAATCTCTTGCACAACAGAGAAAACAGCAGTACTTTGTGTATCCAGTCTGCAGACCAAGCAAGAGAGCAACAACCTTCAAATCGCCACAAAGCTGCCACTGATGTTGGTCATAGTTTATGCACCTCAAAAGTTGTTTTATGTTGTCATAGGTTTCCTTCATATGGACTGCATGACCAACTGGAATTGATGGCAAAGCATTGCCATTATGCAGTAAAACAGCTTTAAGACTCGTCTTCGATGAATCAATGAACAGTCTCCACTCATCTGGATCGTGAACGATGTTGAGGGCTGCCATCACACCATTGATGTTGTTGCAGGCTACAAGATCACCTTCCATGAAGAAGAATGGGACAAGATCCTTTTGACGGTCATGGAACATGGAAACCCTAACATCACCTGCCAGGAGATTCCACTGCTGTAGTCTGGAGCCCAACAGCTCTGCCTTACTCTTGGGTAGTTCCAAATCCCTGACAAGGTCATTCAGTTCACCTTGTGTTCTGAGGTGTGATTCAGAGGAGGAGGATGGGAGAAAATGTGGGTCCTGTGACATTGATGGTTCAGGACCAGAAGTTTCATCCTCTTCCTCTTCCTCGTCTGACTCAAGTGAGAATGATTCTGGTGCATCAGGAACCAGCAGTCCTTCTCCGTGGGGAACTGGGCGTATAGCTGATGGAATGTTTGGATAATGCACAGTCCACTTTTTCTTCTTTGACACACCTTTCCCAACTGGAGGCACCATGCAGAAGTAACAATTGCTGGTATGATCTGTTGGCTCTCTCCAAATCATTGGCACTGCAAAAGGCATAGATTTCCTTTTCCTGTTCAACCACTGGCGAAGATTTGTTGCACAAGTGTTGCAGCATATGTGTGGGACCCACCTCTTGTCCTGATCTCCAATTTTGCAGCCAAAATAAAGGTGATAGGCTTTCTTAACCATAGTGGTTATACTGCGCTTTTGTGACGCAAAAGTCATTTCACCACAAACATAGCAAAAGTTATCTGCACTGTTCACACAAGTACAAGGCATCTCTGCTCACTTTGGCTAAACAGAAATGTGTCCCTTTGCAAAATCAAACACTGACAAATAAGAGAGCACGACACTGTATGATTTCTAGAGCTGATATAAGGCAATTTGTTCAGCAGAGTGATGTAAGCTTCATTATGATTGCATCATCCATGACGTCTAGGAATAACATGATGCAATTCATATCATGTATGACGCAATACCAGCTTCAGATTGCATCATTCATTGTTTTGCCTAAAAAGCAAGTACTGTCCAAAGCCAGTCATAGATTTATTCATAGATCCAGTCAAAGATATATTTTAGTCATTTCTGGTTTAAATTGAGATCCCTTCCCTTTATAACTCACTTATCCTCCGCCATTCCCAAGTCAAGAGTCGTATATACTGACCCAATAGCATATCTTGAAAACTAGAGCCAATCAACAATTTTAAGCATCATTTTCGTTCTCAGTGACCCAGAATTAGTAAAGTTGGACTACATTTATTTCAGAAGCATTTTGGCTGTAGAGCAGTGTTATTAGAAGAGAGGCTGTAGGCCAGATCCTCAGCTGGTGCAAATCAGTGTGGCTCCAGACTGCTATCAGCTGATCCCATGGCCCTACATTCTTGTCCACAATAAAATACAATGATGCATGGCGAACCACTGACAGGTGTCAGGCGGTAGGGAAAGCAGAAGGGATGAGTTTGTCGATTTCCCACATACGATCCAAGCAGGTAAGCTGTTTTTCACTAGGCATACATCACCCTATGTCAAGTGACTTGCCCCGAAACATTGTCTTCATACAGAAATACAGTAGATACTATACGAGAGTATGTAGGTCTTCTAATGGCATCTGGTACTGATTCCTCAGGGCCACAGGTTATCCGTTGCATTTTACTGTGTTATATTAAGATCAATATGCCTAGAGCCATCATAAATACTGAAATGTATTGTGCTAATGAGCAACCATCATGATACCGTAAGCAGCGAAGCAGAAGACAATTACAAATGTACTCACTGCAAATCTCTTTGTCAGCACCACCTCCTCCGATCTGGAAGAAGAATATGCAGTGAGGAAGCTGCACCACGTGGCCCTGGAAATAAACCAAGTCTTTGTGGTCTAACAGCCTCTCTAAATACAGCGAAGTGTGGTAAATACATCTGTGATTACATTAGATATCCCAGCACCTTAGGAAGATTGGCCTAGTATGGAAATCGGAAAACGATCTCACTAAAGGAGCTGGAATGGGACTTGCTAAATAGGTTCTGCTTGCATATTTAGAATATAGAATTATAGAGCAGTGTTTCTCTGGAGAATCCACTCTACGGAACTGTCTAGGCTCAACCTCCGCTAGTAGAATATCGGATGATTTACTCTAATGTCATGAGTTAGGTTACAAGGATAAGTTCTTTGTGGTGCTGCACAAATCAGGTCATTTGAAAACCAAGACATTTTTACCATCCTTATGTCCAATAAAGAAATCTACAATGCCAGCTCCACTGTCTTTATCAGTGTCACTGCGTCTGAAGCTGAGTACTTATGCATTGCTAGTAATCCCAAAATGTTACATGATATCACGTAACATTACCGATCATGCATGTGTGCTATCATAGGACGGCCTCTTCTATGCTTCTGGGATTCATTTATTTACCATTCTTATTTAGCTGTGCAACACCATAGCTATATATAGCACTTTAGAGACAACAGAAAGAAGGCCTGAGGAGATTATGATATAAATTAAACATCACGTGGCTAGGAAATGCAATGAACAATGTGTATAGTGAGGCGGTATGTTAGGCTTACATGCCTTTTGATGATTGTCTGGGGCCGCAGTCCGGTTTAAATGACAACTCAGTGATGTTTTCCTTCCAAACTTCACTTCTCATGGGAACAAAACCAAAACCATCAAAAGGATCTGTAGCACAAGGAGGAAAGTGTCTCTGTGTGTGTAGAGAGGGGGGTCAGAGAAGCACAGATAGATATTTTTAGCCTGGATCTATGTTGCATACCATCTCCTCTTCCACTAGACTTTGGGGCCCATGTTTCAGGACTGTAAAAGTTCTCAAATTTTCACCAAAGAACAAAGCTGCATTCTGTACTGAGCCCAATGAAAGTCAGTGTCACTCCACAAACCCTTCAGTTCCTGCCAAAAAATCAATAAGTCCCATTTTAGTCTGAGCTGTAATGCCTGCTTCTTTTCACCTTTGAAGTGGTTGCTGCTGAGTTCAGGCTGAAGAAGCTCTTATGTCAAAGAACTTGTGTGTTTAAGAATAGAAAGTCCTAATTTAAAAAAAAAAAACAAACTATTGTATTTTTTGAGTTCAGAGTGGCTTAAGCCCAAGACAGGGTCATTTCACAGACAGAGCCCTAAGCTTCATTTCAAATGTATCAGACTAGGAGTTTTTTAAAGTCATTGAGAATATCCAAGTTATAAATGGAACCTGCGCGTACTCTCTAAGGATGCAAACCAGTGCTCCCCAGGAGTTTTTCCATTAACATCACTGGTGGGCGGCCACCAATCCCTCAAATTATTCACAAGCATTTTAAATCCCCATGTTAGGAGAGGAATGCTCACTCCAGGTCAGGCAGCAGCTGGAGCTAGCCATATTTCCCTGGGGCTGGGGGCACTTGATCTTTGCCTGGTGTCTGACAATGCATCCATGAGGGCACTGTGCTCTCCCAGCGGCCATGCTGCCTTTAGTGCATTAGAGCGCCTGGGCTCACCCCCTGCCCTGACGTGCACAGGGAAGGGATTACAACAAGCAATAACCAGACCCATTTCTTAAAGACCCCGCTGCTAAATTCCTAAGATACCCAAGTACTGTGTGTTATTTTTATTGTAAATAAATAACAGAGCCCATTATGTTACTTTGGTTCTTTTTGTTTCTATCATGAAAGCCTAAATAATAAGCCCATGGTTAGAAACAAGCCACTGGGGACCGACAGTGTGCATTCATTGTAATTACAGGAGCCTCTTAATTAATTTCTGACAGGAATTTAAAAAACCCTGCTCTCCCCACCCCCAGCTCCCTGTCTGAGCTTTAAAGAGCCCATTGTCTGCAACACGGGCTTTCAACTCTCTTCTTTCCGGCTCTCTTCACTGACAGGACTCTGCTAATACCGTGAACAGCACCGGGTGGCACACCACAGGCCTAGCCGCTGCTGAACAGGCCCCTCCGAGCCCATCGCTGTTCATTAGTCTGAGCGGCAGTAAGGATGAGGCCATGACAAGAAGCTGCTAAATCAATAGATTTGCAAGTATAATCTGCTGCAGGGGAAGGACAATAAGTGGAGCTGGTGAAATGAACAGGTGATGCCTAGAAAAGGAGCCTGGCCTCCAAAGTTTAGCGAGGTGAGGCCCTAAAGGTCAGTGGAGGAGTCCGCTTACAGCAGCATGCAAATGTTCAGTGGCTTCGCAAAGGCTTCTCCCAGATTCAGCTGGTCAGGCCGGAAGGGAGCATTGTGATCGGATAGCCAGGCTACCAAATGGCCCCCAGTGACCCCTGCTCAGAGCTCAGTCACGGAACCAGAGCAGATCTTTCAGGTACACGTCCAGACTTGACTGAAAGACTCCGGGTGCTGGGAGGATATTCCAGGTAACCTGTTCCAAGTTTGACTAACTTCGCTGTTAAATAACTAAACTCCTCTCTCTCATGGAACACATACTCACCCTGTCCCGATTGTCATCCCTTTGTGACTGAAACTCTGCTCAGCCTTGCTGTGTCCTGCTCCACCCCAGATGTAGGTGCATGGCAATGTTGGGTGCAGTGACCACCATGGCCAAGGGGCATCCTCTTTCCTCCAGCATTAGGGTGTCACTTTCAGGGGTCAAGCAGGTGGCCCACACCCCACTCAGTGTCTTCTGGGGATAGTTGGTGGCCCTGCTCCTACTCCTCACTTCTCATGTCTTTGGGGGTGGGAGCAGTAGCGTAGCTAGGGGGGTAGTAGGGGGAGCGGCCACTCCCCACTAAGCACATTCCCCAAAAGTGGTGCCTTCTTAATTTTTTCACTCACCCCAGCCGCTCCGGGTCTTCGGCGGCAATTCAGCGGCGGGTCCTTCAGCCGCTCCAGGTCTTCGGCGGCAAGTCCTTCAGTCTACGGCGCCTTTTTTTTTGTTTGTTTGCTCCCCCTGCTGGTAGAACCTGGCTACGCCACTGAGGGGTCTTCCCTTTTCCGCCCTATTTCTGATGCCCTTGGGCTGTTCCCCATTTTCTGCTTCTGGGGCCTCCAGCAGGTGGCCTGCATTCCAAACGTGAACGGAACTGTCACTCGCTTAGTATTCCAACCTTTGGCACCGCTGGTCACATGGCAATGGCCCCCAGTCTCTGCAGCTGGCGGCCACCCCAGCGTTATTCGTTTTCTATTTCCAGTTCCACCACTGGGACATCTCACAGGTTTGAACCTCACGGTTCTGGGCTCTGATCTCTTGCTGTCCATCATCTGAAGCACAGCAGTAAGTGTTTAAAAACAGAAGATAGATTCTCCCCCGTTCTCCTGTTTATCTAAAGGTGTTGATATTTTAAGCCTCATGTAATTTATATATTAAAAAAACAGAGTCAGGTAGATATTCCATTTATCACTATTATAAATGACACTAAACACCACGATGAAAAGAAAGAAACTAATTACAAGTCAGAGGCTGCAATAACTCTCTCTGTAATTGTGACCAAAAATTTAAATTAACGTTTCTGTCACCAAGAGACGTTTGATTAATTTTACAATGGGAGATGCTATCGCCTCGTATTGGAGGGAAAGGACACTTTACTACAGTATCTGCAATTTAGAGGTGGATCATTTCTTTAAGACTCAAAATGTGCCTTCAAGGCACCTTCACACTTTATTAACAGCTCCATCAGTGCCACGGTGAAAATAGTTAGCCAAAAAGCCATGTAGTAAATATATCTGGACTAGCAAACCATGTGAAAAAAAGACATGAAGGGGCTCTGACTCCCTCATAGAAACAGACTGTATTCTCACGTGCACACAGTATCCTGGAGTGGTAGCCCACTGTTGGCTGGGCCGTTGAATCCCCGGGGAAACAAAAACAAGCATCCGAGGCTGCAGTGTATTGATGTCGTTTTCTCTTTTAAGGCCCTCGCTTTGCTAGAACAGTGGAGCACGAAGGTGACGGGTGGAGCGGCTAAATCGCTATGACAGGAGTGCTTTTAGCTAGAAGCCCCAACAGAGTTTGGGGCCCCCTTGTGCAAGGTGCTGTACAGAACATATAGCCAGAGACAGAGATATTAACATCGAAACAGGCAAGACAAAGGCTGGCAGAGAGGAAGTATTGTCCTCATTTAACAGATGGGAAACTGAGGCACAAAGACTAAGGACACTCGTGTGCTTAAGTGACTTGCCCAAAGCATCTCTGCTAGTGAACCCATGTCTGAGTCATCACAGGCCAGGCCTTTAAACCCAAGACCATTCTTCCTCTGGCCTAGCCCAGGAGAGAGGGAACTGGGCTCCGTCCTGCTTTAGAGAGACTTGTGTTCAAATCCCACTGGCTGTACACCACAGGTGTAATGAGTTTCTGGTCTCAGCTGAGTCTACTAGAATTTCTCTTCATTAAGAGCAGTACAGATTTGCAGCCCATCTTCACCACTGGTCAGAATGCACCTTTAAGGCTTTGTACCGCATTGTGGGCAGCACAGACTGGCCCCACCTCACGTCACACTAGGAGGGATGGTTCTTAATAAGCATTATCCCTTCCCCCCCCCCAATTTTCCTAGGGCATCTGGGGATCAGCATGGTGCACCAGCAGTTAGGTTGCAGCTGGATGCGTGGTGCAGAGCGCGGGTGGGATGAGGCAAAAGCCTCCTGACCACCCTCTTTGGGACAATATGCCACTGGAGGCAAACAGTCCCAGAGCTCCCCTGGATGGAGGGACTGTGATTGTCTCCGGTGCATGCTCATTGCGTTTTACCCTCCACCATCACCCTCCCTAGCCACACGAGAAATCAGGGACAAGGTGGCTCCACAAGGCATGGGGATGGCACAGCAGGGACTTGCCCATTAAAAACCAGTGGCCCAACCCTGTAAACCTTCCTCAAGTAAGAAGTCCGATGACAGTCAAAGGGACCACTCACGTTATTACGGGTTCCTCCTGTAAGTACATTTTGCGACATGAGATGCAAAGCCAAGGAAGCGCAGCCAGTTCCTTGTTGCATGGCTTAGTGAAGGCTATTTGTTTCTTCCCTTCAAAAACACTGTGAATGATGAAAATCTGAAAAAGCCCCTAATGAATCTATTGGATTTGCAGCAATCAATACCATCAGCTTATGGAGGAAAGGAAAGAGAGTTCCCTGTCTGTACTCCACTCCCTACAGCCAACAAGGTTGAGTGTTTCCAGCATGGATCAATGAGCCATTCATTAGGGGAAGTGACCCTGCAAGAATAGCATGCATTTCCCTCCACCAAGATCAAATAGAACTGCTTGGTAAGTTACACAGCAAGATTACACTTGAAATCTTTCTCGAGAGAAGGTTTGAGATCTTGAAGGTAGTTTTCACACAACAGCAACAAGTCAATCCATGCAGTGGCAGCCCACAGACCGTAGGGAGGCTCAGGGAGCCCTGGAGAGTCTGTCTACACGGCACTAAGCCCAGGACGTGGAATCTGGGCTTGTCAGCTCTGTTTCCGGACCTGTGCTTCGGCATCCACACTGGACTGTAAGCCTGGGTTTTACAGCTGTGGTGACATGCCCACACTGGGCTACGCAGACCTTCCTACTCGGATCTGCACATCCACACTGCAAGATGACAGTGCTTGGACCAGAGGCATGAGACGAGGCTCCCGCCAGCAGGGAGTCTCTGGAGAGCTCCTGCTAGTGCAATGCAGCTGCACACCACCGCTGCATCAGAACATGAGAACAGCCAGACGGGGTCAGACCAAAGGTCCATCTAGCCCAGTATCCTGTCTGCCGACAGTGGCCAATGCCAGGTGCCCCAGAGGGAATGAACAGAACAGGGAATCATCAAGCGATCCATCCCCAGTCGCCCATTCCCAGCTTCTGGCAAACAGAGGCTAGGGACACCATCCCTGCCCATCCTGGCTTATAGCCATTGATGAACCTATCCTCCATGCATTTATCTAGTTCTTTTTTGAACCCTGTTATAGTTTTGGCCTTCACAACTTCCTCTGGCAAGGAGTTCCACAGGTTGACTGTGCGTTGTGTGAAAAATTCCTTCATTTTGTTTGTTTTAAACCTGCTGCCTATTAATTTCATTTGGTGACCCCTAGTCCTTGTATTATAAGGAGTAAAGAACACTTCCTTATTTACTTTCTCCACACCAGTCATGATTTTATAGACCTCTATCATACCCCCCTTAGTCGTCTCTTTTCTAAGCTGAAAAGTCCCAGTCTTATTACTCTCTCCTCATACGGAAGCTGTTCCATACCCCTAATAATTTTTGTTGTCTTTTTCCGAAACTTTTCCAGTTTCAGTATATCTTTTTTGAGATGGGGTGACCACATCTGCATGCAGTATTCAAGATGTGGGTGTACCATGGATTTATATTGAGGCAATATGATATTTTCGGTCTTATTATCTATCCCTTTCTTAATGATGCCCAACATTCTGTTCACTTTTTTGACTGCCGCTGTACACTCAGTGGATGTTTCCAGAGAACTATCCACAATGACTCCAAGATCTCTCTCGAGTGGTAGCAGCTAATTTAGACCCCATCATTGTATATGTATAGTTGGGATTATGTTTTCCAATGTGCATTACTTTGCATTTATCAACACTGAATTTCATCTGCCATTTTGTTGCCCATTCACCCAGTTTTGCGAGATCCTTTTGTAGCTCTTCGCAATCTGCCTGGGACTTAACTATCTTGAGTAGTTTTGCATCATCTGAAAATTTTGCCACCTCATTATTTACCCCTTTTCCCAGATCATTTATGAATATGTTAAATAGGACTGGGCCCAATACAGACCCATGGGGGACATCACTATTTACCTCTCTCTATTCTGAGAATGGACCATTTATTCCTACCCTTTGTTTCCTGTCTTTTAACCAGTTACCAATCCATGAGAGAACCTTCCCTCTTGTCCCCGACTGCTTACTTTTCTTAAGAGCCTTTGGTGAGGGGCCTTGTCAAAGGCTTTCTGGAAATCTAAATACACTATATTCACTGGATCCCCCTTGTCCATATGCTTGTTGACCCCCCTCAAAGAATTCTAGTAGATTGGTGAGGCATGATTTCCCTTTACTAAAACCATGTTGACTATTCCCCAACAAATTATGTTCATCTATGTGTCTGACAATTCTGTTCTTTATTATAGTTTCAATCTGTTTGTCCGGTACTGAAATCAGGTTTACAGGCCTGTAATTGCTGGGGTCACCTCTGGACCCTTTTTAAAAATTGGCGTCATATTAGCTATCCTCCAGTCATTTGGTACAGAAGCTTATTTAAATGATGGTTACAGACTACAGTTAGTACTTCTGCAATTTCACATCTGAGTTCCTTCAGAACTCTTGGGTGATACCATCTGGTTGTGGTGACTTATTACTGTTTAATTTATTAATTTGTTCCACAACCTCCTCTAATGATACCTCAATGTGGGACAGTTGCTAAGATTTGTCACCTAAAAAGAATGGCTCAGGTTTGGGAATCTCCCTCACATCCTCAACCGTGAAGACTGATGCAAAGAATTCATTTAGTTTCTCCGCAATGGCCTTATCGGTTTTGAGTGCTGCTTGGTAAGCTAGTGCCTGGAGCCGGCCCCGTCTCTAATCTCTCTGAGCATTTCAGAATCACTATTACCATCCTGGTCAGGAGGTTTATAATATATCCCTACTGCTATATTCTTATAATTAGAGCATGGAATTACTATCCGTAGAGATTCTATTATGCAGTTTGGCTCATTTAAGATTTTTACTTCATTTGATTCTACGCTTTCTTTCACATATCGTACCACTCTCCCACCAGCACGACCTGTTCTGTCCTTCTGATATATTTTGTACCCTGATATTATTGTGTATACCCTGGTACTACTGCATGGGCTAGAGTACATGCTACAAGATACAGCTTTTAAGCTACAAATTGCAGGGCAGAGCTACACGTTCTGAGGGTCCTACAAAACCCAGGAATTGAGCTGCGTGTTCCTGAGCTCTCTCTACTGGCACCTTGTCTGCCCACTAAAGATTTGCATATACACAGGTATGGGACACTCCTGTAACAGTCGTATCCTGTGATTGTGCAAATGTACCAACTCTGGAAGTGTAGTTGGAGCCAGCTTTGCTGGGAGTGGACTGATCTCACGAGCAGACTGAAGGGCTGTACCACCTCTTCTAGTCTACTGCAGCCTACAGGGATGTGTTTTCAGTCCTAGACTTTGTGTTTGGCTGGATAGGCTACAAGGAAATGTCCTCTTCACAGCACTAGTCCAAGAGTAGGGGGAGATAGCCCAAGGGGCTAGGTCCTTAGATGAGGAGATATGTACCAGGTAGGGCTCAGCATAAGTTAATTTTGCTACTCCTGTGTTTTCATGGAAGTGTTGGCTCTTCATATTTTTACTCTTTGTTTTTCAAGCCTGTTTCTGCTTACAGTTTTCTACTTATAGCCCTTTAAACAGCCCAGCAATAGTACGAGATACTCACATTAAATCTGATTTATTTTTGTTTGTTTGTTCAAACCTACTTTCCGAGCTCTAGGGACATAAAGAAAGGAAGAGGCAGTGTTATGTGACCAGCTGGGAAGCACACTACTCATTATAGAAAGAGGGACCTGGGAGATGACTTTTTTACCCTGAAATGTTTTTAATCCTTAAAAAGGAGGAGGGAGGTTAGCTTGGGAGCAGTGAACTAATATTTTCTCATCTCATAAAAAGGTCCATCAACCTGGAAGGGATCAGGGCCGTTACAGTCTTTGTTAATGCATATTTGTTGCCAACAGTTCTTCAGCTATTAAGAGTGTTCATCCAGGAACAACAAGGGCGACAGTTTAGCTAATGCAATAGCATTTGAATGCATCATTGTACCACTTGACAACTTGTACCTAAAGGACACTTGTCTGACAGTGGCATTGATTTTGTTCCCGCAGCGGGTGTAATTTAATGTGATGTTACTAAGTGACAAGGGTAATGTGAGACCTGCATTACACACTGGTTTAAACAATGAGCAAGCCCAAGATGACACTTCTTTCGGCTTCACTGGGCTTTGGATCAGGCCCTAAATCTGCCCTGTAGGAAGCTTGAAATACAGGAACTTATGCAATACAGATGCATTGTGGGGGACTGTTGAACTAGTGGAGGATTGTGTTCCTGAAACTTCAGGATGGATTCACGCCTCTTTGTTGGTATTGTTATAAGTGTTGAGAAAGGCTTAGCTGCCTTCTGAAAGCCTGCTGGAAAAGAAAGATATGGAAAGTAAGAAACCTACATGTAAGAGGATAATACGGGCATGTGAGTACCTATTGTAGTTGGAGTTGTGGTTGAGAGCAAAACAGGACCATCTCACAGAGAACAGCACTGTGCATAATTGTGGATGAAGTAGAACACAGTATCTGCTGACTTAAGCTATTGAACGTACTCTGTGTCACCAGGGAAGCTGCTGTTGTGAGCCAACTAAGAGTATCTTCTCCCTGAAATTACTACTTTAGTTTTGTATGTACTGCTGTCTCTTTGGGACAGGTACCAGGTGACAGTCTCCAGTGAGAATTAACTCCCTGTTAGGTGGCAATAAACCTGCTTCTAAGACATTCCACCATCGCCTTTATTATGTACTTGGACAGCACCAGATAGCATACAAAATGTCCAGTCATCTGCAGCAAACCAAAGCAGAGAGTCCTGGTAACCCATTACGTCTATCACAGAATCCCATTCCAATGATGCACCTCACAGGAGTAGTGTAGGTTGCAATAAAGCAAGGACTCTGAGATGATTAATAGTTGAATAGTATCTTCTGATTCTTCAGCGTAATCACAGAATCAGAGAAATGTAATGACACAGAGATGCTCGCTTTGCTGCAACTGGCTTTTCTGGCTCCTGTCTTACAATCTTTCCTCTGATTTCCTTTTATCTCCTGATGTTTTCCTTAAACATTTCCCTCCTGAAATGGAAGTGCAGCTCTACAATAACTACGTGCAATTCTGCTTAGGCTGGGGAACCAACTTACTTCCTCTCGTAACAATAGTTATTCACCGCATGTATATACCAGACATGGAGAAGCAAAACTCGGTTGTGTATTTGACAGATTAAACATTGCCTTGAGCTTCAGTTCTTCAGTAGTGTTAACAAAAAAACAAACCCAACTTCCACTAGAAAAACAGACATTTGCATTTAGTGATTGTCTGCAAAGCGACTGCTTGTCTACTGATGTTCTTTCTGGAGTGTCTCAGAAAGTGTCATTTGTTAAGCCCAATGATATCTGTCTCGTCGGCTCTGCTGATATTCAAAAGTAAGAGCTGACACACAACAGCTCAGGTGTCCCATATGGACAAACTTCACCGAGAACAGGAAGGACTCCTGACAGATGCAAGCATAGAAGGTTCAGGTCACTCAGGATGCATTACGGTTGTGTTTTGATATTCTCGATTTCAGTATAACTGTATGATTTTTATTATGCCTCACTGGCCCAGACTAATCCTGAGTCATGGGAACACAGGAAAGGAGAGAGAGCAGATGCAACTCTCCAGCAAGCAAAGACTAAAGAGGAAAGTACATAGGATTTTTTTCTGACAGTTCTAGAAACAGCCAGGAACTTTGTGACTCACTATCCGTGTAACCCAGCAGCCCACTACACCCCAAACACTGATGCTCCAGCCAAAGGAGCTAGACTTTTCAGATGCCTATTATCTAGTTCTAAGGATAACCAAACATCACACACGCAATCTCTGGCTCCCCTATTAAATGTTTCCTTCTTCCAGCTTCCTGTCACAGGGCAACTGGCCCCTTTAAGAGGGAGTGAGGTCAAGTGCACCTGGACTGATTAGCTGTTGCCTAGCTGGGCTTAAGGGAAGGCACCTGGGCCATATAGAAGGCCTGCAGACAGTTCTGGCAGGGACCTGAATCAGAAAGGGACGACACCTACAAGGAAAGCCTGTGGAGATGGTCATGCTCTAGGCAAGAGGTGCTGGAAGGGTGGGAAGATAGACCTTTGGGGAGGAGGGTCTTGGCCCAGCAGAAAATGGAATAAGGACTTTCAACATAGAACTCAAACTTACAAAGAGTTTCTGCAGGACTTAGTAAACCGGATGCCAGAAGGAGAATGTTTTGAATATCTGGACTGTGTGGACTTTATGGGACCCTGGGTGAAGGGGAAACTGAGGCAGGCCCTGGTGGCCAGCAGAGGGTAGTATAGGGCAGGCATGTACTTTGACACTCCCAAGAAGTGAGAGATGGTTTGACACGGAGGAAACAGGAGAGAATCCACTGACTCTACTGATGAAGCAGATACTTCCAAAGAACCGAGTCCTGATCAGAGAACTATGAATTAGGACTTAAAACTCGGTAAAACATCCGACCTTGGAGAGATGAGGCTATTCAGAGAAGACAAACAACAGCAGCAGCAGCCGCTAAAAGAGCATGAGGGGAAAAAAATCCCTGCATGCATCACACACAAAATCCATTTTATTTCCTCGCGTCACTTTGCTTTTCTTTCCATGGAAGATTTTACCATTAAGATGCAGAGTTCTTGGCACCGCTTCAGCCAACACATAAGAAGGTGCAAATAACTTCCTCGGTGAAGAACTCCATCCCCCAGAAATACAATATTTTGCATTAAAATGCATCAGCTAATTTGCACTCCCTGTTGGATGTTAACATGGGGTTGCGGCCAGGCAAAGATCTAATCTGGCATCCAGCATCAGACTGCAAAGGACTGTAGGTTTTTTGTGCCGGTGCACGTGAGTCTAGCTGCGCTGTTTGTCAAACTAATGGGCTCCAGATGCCTCATTTCCTGTTCTCTCTACAAGCTGTGCTGAGAGAATGAATAAGCACAAAGTAATTGTGATAGTGTGGAAGAAATGATGCGCTGTTAGCCTAGCACAGGGCAAGGTACTTCATAGCCCATGGATGTTGGGAACGGAAGACCCAGGCTGAAGGAGATGCTCTGACTGGAGTGGAAATAGCCAGCTAAGACTTTACCATGTGATCTAGGGTGCAGTCTCCTCTCATTTCTACAGGCTGGGCTCAAGTCACGCAGTTGATGAGAGGGTAATTTGATCCCCCATCCATTGCTAGCATGATTCCTCCCCTGCAAAAGCAGCCAGCATTAGCACCATCATCTCCCTTTCTGGGTTCTGCAAGGAGACGGTGGTGACACTGGCTGAAGCTGCATACGAGAGGATTGGAATCAATGCATCTCCTAAGCGCCCAACCCAAACACCTTTCCCCACCAGTACCTCCCAGAATGCCCCCCCCCGAAGGAGAATGGAGTCTGTGCACCTTGTGCCATGCAAGCCCCCTTTGAAATGGACTTTCCATTGGAGGCACTGCTCCCTGGCGTATAGCAGCGGAGGCCCCGAGGTAATTCAGAGCCCAGTGTAGTGTGTGATATCTAACTGGGTAAAATCTCCTCCGAAGGCCTTGTAAACGAAGGGTTGGTAATAATTTCAGATACCAGAGGTCCAGCTCCTCAGCTAACATGAATGAGTAGGACCCAATGGAGTCACACCACTTTATGCCAGACGAGGATCTGCCCATAGACTTTAACTCCAGGTTTGCCTGTCTCAGAGGTACAAATCCCAATGAAAGCACCAGACATAGCTCCTTTCACAGAGCACCCCAGGGAGCTTTATCGATATAGAGACAAATTCAGCCTGATTTACACCCCACTGAATTCCTTTGGCTACCTCTCTCTCCTAGCTCCTGGGGATAGTTCAATCACAGAGGTTACATCTGCCTGCGTTCAGAAACCAGGAAACATGCATGAGCAATTCATGGGTCCCTCACATTAGATATTCATTTACTTCTGTCTCCCTCTCTTACCTGTTCTTATCTCACGTTTACAGCATACATTATTGCAGGATAGATAAATTAGTCCCACACCATTAGATTTTCTACCCTATTTTTCCTGTCCCAGTCCCACATGTGGACTCTGGATCTGACGGAAGTATGGGAATACAACTAAAATATATTCATTTTGAATTGAATTAGCCAACAAAGACCACATCTGCCCATCTTTGTGACAATGAACATTTTCTACAATCTAAAACCCGGTTGCTTTAGCCTCCTGCACTGACCCTTGTCATTTCAGAGACAGATTATTTTGTTTCAGAGGATATTCCTGGCAGAACACAGGCATGACTATTTTCCTTTACACTGGAATTTCCTGACCTGAAAATCAGTTACTACCTGACGAAGATTGGGGAAATCAGTCTTTCATATGTACAAGACTTCCTGTCCTTTTGGTTCACTATTCCTGAGTCACATTTCCCAGAGTCTTTTCTAACAAGAAAACCTGAGAATTTGCATGTACCGTGCATGTGCTCTGCGTATAGTGTACAGCCTATGTGAGAGAGAGGATTCGGAAGTGTCTGTAGCAAAGTCCAAGGAATATTATTTTGTAATATGTCTGAAGTCTTTGAAAGGACAGTTGTGTTGTCAAGATCTCATAGTTGTTAAAGTTCAGTCAAACAGGCAGCAGAACCTTACAAGTTAAAGCAGTAAATAATTGGAGATCAAGATAAATAGCAGAAATCATTTGAGTCAGTCTTAAGAACGAGTGAGCATCCATCTTCAATCACTCAAGATTGATAATACCAAAGGACAACATCTTGATAATCAGTTTTATCATGATGGATGGGGGGATAGTTTAATGAGTGAACATCGGGATTAGAATTTCATTAGAGAGTTTATTACAGTTAAAAAAACCCCTGCAAATGCATGTGGCAAATCTTCTGCCAGGTTGGGTGCCTTAGAAAACGCAGGCGTGAATAAGTTTCTGTCCACATGATAAATGCTGAAATATCACATACATTTGCAGCAGGAGGAGTTTGAATGGAATCTACTGCAGCAAAACGTGTCTTCTGGAAAGATATTATGCCTACTACTATGTAATTTAGCAGTCATGAGAGCTGAGCTAACATAATGTAATTGTATTTTAATGTCTTCTGTGAGATTGAGAATCATTAGTCATCATCTAAGGAGACAACACAGACTGAAGTCACATGTGATTATGGCAAATTTCTGGGCTTATTGTGTTCACCACCACCATCCTTTCAGTCAAATTCCACAGGGTATTTCCACATTATTTCATCCTCAGGGCTTCACAACTGACTTTCCCAGTTGACGGAAGTGTTTCAAGGCAAAGGTCTTGAAGTCTAAAACAAAACCAGGTCAACGTCAGCTTGGCTGCCTAAAATAAGATCCCTGTTTCTTGGGTCAATTCCTTGGCTGGTATAATTCAGAGGCGCTCCACAGAATTCAATGGAGCGGTGCCAATTAACAGCGGTTGAGGATCTGGCCCCTTTGACTCTAAAACCTCGGCATGCATTTCATAACAAAAAACTTAACGATGGTTTTTAAAGAGAACTTTATTTGCTTTCCATACCATTTAACACACTGGTTGTGCTCCTCCTCCTGAGGTTATTGAGGGGTTGTTCAATCATTTAGTTAATTTATTTGATCATTTTACCCATTACACTGAGCCAAGACTATACTCCGTATGAGCTGAGAATGCTAATGAAAATCGGGACGATCCAGCTTGATAGAAGGTTATAAGCAACAGAAAGGTCCTGGTTTTATTATTTTTGAAATAAACCTTACGCAGTAATTTTTACTCAGAGGAAAGGTAGGTGTTTTCCTATTGTTAACTGAAATGCTATAGGCAATGTAAGAGCTAATAACATAGATACACAATGATTAGAAACTCTCTGGTGTTACAATAAATACATTAGCAAGTGAGTGGTTCTCTGGAATGCAAATGAATTTAAATCATTTTTGCTGAAGATTTTTTTCCCCCTCCTTTCCATGTGTTAAAAAACAACCCTACCTGCTAAACCCAAATGTGACAGTCAAACAAGAACAATCCTTTTATCATTTCTTACCCCTAGAAATAGAGCAGGGGGAAATGTAATTAGATAGCCACTGCCTGGGAATATTTATAGAAATAAATAAAACAGATTGAGGATTTGTAATAGAAAATTTGTATTCATTTTTTTCAAAAAGTGTAAGGTGTATCCTTGCCAAATTATAAGTAGTTGTAGGAGATGAGCCCATGACTTGAGTGCATGCTTAACTTTATGCACTGAAGAAAATGGGAGTCAGTACAACTCACATGCGCTTAAGGACTTTGCTCAATCAAAGCCCATGATCCCAAGTCTTGTGGGCTTTAATCTGGGCAAAACTGCAATTTATGAAACCAGACAGGGACTCTTCCCGGTTCCCTCCAGCTCCATCTTCCATGGACTACACACAAGATACTACAGCTCCAGGCCTAATTTTTCTGGAGGGGGGGGCAAGACAGGGACATTGTGATTCCCCCTTAATTCCTGCCCCCCATTTCAAACTCCTCTCCCAGGCCACCCAGTCTCCCTTCCCCCACTCCACCAAGAGCAGACCCAGTATCACAGGGCCAGGCTGCCTCCCCTGGGCGTAGTGCCAGCGTAGCAGCTGCACCCCACCTCTGGTTGGAAGGGGGAAGTTTGTACCCGCACTGTTCTTGGGGTCACGAACTGGCTCTGTGTGTGGTAGATCGGCAAGTGCTAGCACCCTGAGGTAAGTGGGGAAATGGGATCCTGGGAGGAAGCACAAGCAGGAGAGCGCAACAGGGGAGGACTCCTGTCTCATGCTGAGAAAGAGGGACGATCATTGAGTTATCTTAAGTGCCTATACACAAATGCAAGAAGCCTGGGAAACAAGCAGGGAGAACTGGAAGTCCTGGCACAGTCAGGGAACTATGATGTGATTGGAATAACAGAAACTTGGTGGGATAACTCACATGACTGGAGTACTGTCATGGATGGATATAAACTGTTCAGGAAGGACAGGCAGGGCAGAAAAGGTGGGGGAGTTGCGTTGTATGTAAGAGAGGAGTATGACTGCTCAGAGCTCCGGTTTGATACTGCAGAAAAACCTGAGAGTCTCTGGATAAAGTTGAGAAGTGTGAGCAACAAGGGTGATGTCGTGGTTGGAGTCTGCTATAGACCACCAGACCAGGGGGATGAGGTGGACGAGGCTTTCTTCTGGCAACTAGCAGAAGTTGCTAGATCACAGGCCCTGGTTCTCATGGGAGACTTTAATCACCCTGATATCTGCTGGGAGAGCAATACAACGGTGCACAGGCAATCCAGGAAATTTTTGGAAAGCGTAGGGGACAATTTCCTGGTGCAAGTGCTGGAGGAACCAACTAGGGGCAAAGCTTTTCTTGACCTGCTGCTCACAAACAGGGAAGAACTAGTAGGGGAAGCAAAAGTGGATGGGAACCTGGGAGGCAGTGACCATGAGATGGTCGAGTTCAGGATCCTGACACAAGGAAGAAAGGAGAGCAGCAGAATATGGACCCTGGACTTCAGAAAAGCAGACTTTGACTCCCTCAGGGAACAGATGGGCAGGATCCCCTGGGAGAATAACATGAAGGGCAAAGGGGTCCAGGAGAGCTGGCTGTATTTTAAAGAATCCTTATTGAGGTTGCAGGAACAAACCATCCCGATGTGTAGAAAGAATAGTAAATATGGCAGGCGACCAGCTTGGCTAAACAGTGAAATCCTTGCTGATCTTAAATGCAAAAAAGAGGCTTATAAGAAGTGGAAGATTGGACAAATGACCAGGGAGGAGTATAAAAATATTGCTCAGGCGTGCAGGAGTGAAATCAGGAAGGCCAAATCACACTTGGAGTTGCAGTTAGCAAGAGATGTTAAGAGTAACAAGAAAGGTTTCTTCAGGTATGTTAGCAACAAGAAGAAAATCAAGGAAAGTGTGGGCCCCTTACTGAATGAGGGAGGCAACCTAGTGACCGACGATGTGGAAAAAGCTAATGTACTCAATGATTTTTTTGCCTCTGTCTTCACGCACAAGGTCAGCTCCCAGATTGCTGCACTGGGCAGTACAGCATGGGGAGAAGGTGACCAGCCCTCTGTGGAGAAAGAAGTGGTTCGGGACTATTTAGAAAAACTGGACGTGCACAAGTCCATGGGGCCGGATGCGCTGCATCCGAGGGTGCTAAAGGAGTTGGCGGGTGAGATTGCAGAGCCATTAGCCATTATTTTTGAAAACTCATGGCGATCGGGGGAGGTCCCAGATGACTGGAAAAAGGCTAATGTAGTGCCCATCTTTAAAAAAGGGAAGAAGGAGGATCCAGGGAACTACAGGCCAGTCAGCCTCACCTCAGTCCCTGGAAAAATCATGGAGCAGGTCCTCAAGGAATCAATTATGAAACATTTAGAGGAGAGGAAAGTGATCAGGAACAGTCAGCATGGATTCACGAAGGGGAAGTCGTGCCTGACTAACCTAATTGCCTTCTATGATGAGATAACTGGCTCTGTGGATGAGGGGAAAGCAGTGGATGTGTTATTTCTTGACTTTAGCAAAGCTTTTGATACGGTCTCCCACAGTATTCTTGCCACCAAGTTAAAGAAGTATGGGCTGGATGAATGGACTGTAAGGTGGATAGAAAGCTGGCTAGATCGTCGGGCTCAACGGGTAGTGATCAATGGCTCCATGTCTAGTTGGCAGCCGGTTTCAAGTGGAGTGCCCCAAGGGTCGGTCCTGGGGCCGGTTTTGTTTAATATCTTTATTAATGATCTGGAGGATGGTGTGGACTGCACTCTCAGCAAGTTTGCAGATGACACTAAACTAGGAGGCGTGGTAGATACACTAGAGGGTAGGGATCGGATACAGAGGGACCTAGACAAATTAGAGGATTGGGCAGAAAAAAACCTGATGAGGTTCAACAAGGACAAGTGCAGAGTTCTGCACTTAGGACGGAAGAATCCCATGCACTGCTACAGACTAGGGACCGAATGGCTAGGTAGCAGTTCTGCAGAAAAGGACCTAGGGGTCACAGTGGACGAGAAGCTGGATATGAGTCAACAGTGTGCTCTTGTTGCCAAGAAGGCTAACGGCATTTTGGGCTGTATAAATAGGGGCATTGCCAGCAGATCGAGGAACGTGATCGTTCCCCTTTATTCGACATTGGTGAGGCCTCATCTGGAATACTGTGTCCAGTTTTGGGCCCCACACTACAAGAAGGATGTGGAAAAATTGGAAAGAGTCCAGCGGAGGGCAACAAAAATGATTAGGGGTCTGGAGCACATGACTTATGAGGAGAGGCTGAGAGAACTGGGATTGTTTAGTCTCCAGAAGAGAAGAATGAGGGGGGATTTGATAGCAGCCTTCAACTACCTGAAGGGGGGTTCCAAAGAGGATGGAGCTCGGTTGTTCTCAGTGGTGGCAGATGACAGAACAAGGAGCAATGGTCTCAAGTTGCAGTGGGGGAGGTCCAGGTTGGATATCAGGAAAAACTATTTCACTAGGAGGGTGGTGAAACACTGGAATGCGTTACCTAGGGAGGTGGTGGAGTCTCCTTCCTTGGAGGTTTTTAAGGCCCGGCTTGACAAAGCCCTGGCTGGGATGATTTAGCTGGGAATTGGTCCTGCTTTGAGCAGGGGGTTGGACTAGATGACCTCTTGAGGTCCCTTCCAACTCTGATATTCTATGATTCTATGATTCTATGACCCCCAATAGCAGGAGGGGAAACTGACACACAAGGACTAATTAATTACATGCCCAAGGTCACATACATCCTCTATTGCAGAGCCCCTAACAGAACTCAGATCTCTCAGCTCTCAGGCCAGCTCAGGACCATTCTTCCCCCTCTCTCTCTCCGCCATTTAGGCTAATGCAGTAGGCATGGATGCAATGCTCATCCAGAGGAGAATATCACTCTTCGGTGACATACTCCCAGCTGGGTTAGTAGGCGATCGCTCGAAGAAGAGACACTCGCAGTTAGAATAATCTAATAGCTAGAGATGTGCTGAGTGTGTTCCCAAAAACAAACAGAAAAACTCCCTGGGCCTCATGCTCCAGAAGCGCTTAGAGGCCCACCGAGATTTTACTAACAGCTGTGCCTTTTGTTAAACTGCATAAACTGCCAACGTGGTTTTTACAGCTTTCCTAGAGCTACAATTCCTGAAAGCAGTGCTTACTTCAGGGACACAAGTGCCCAGGGCATCCGTGGCCAATGGATATGGTGATGGCAGCTTCTCTGCTAATAAGTTAAAGCTCATCTTTGTCCTTCGACATGAAAGATGAACGGTATCTTTTATTAAGCTATTTAAGCACATTCCTGCTAGAGCTCACGCTTTCGCACTGTGTCTTGTGAGGGCATTCGGAATGAACGCTAGCTGGCTCCAGGCACCCAGGGGCTGTATTTTTTTAATTTTTTTTTTTTGGGGGGGGGGGGGGGGGGGGGAGTTCCTACAGAATTTAAGCTAGCTCCAGACACAATAAATTCAACCAACCCACCTCTAATGGACTGCATTATTAAAAACATTATTTCACTTTTTTGCATGACAAAGAACATGAGTAATCATTTTGATAACAGTTCTATTCATGATTAACAATAGAAATGCAGTATGCAAATCTGTTCAGACAATCTTTTGGGCAGACTAGAGCTTAGAAATGTTTTAGTAAATAGGACTCCTAAAGGTAGGGGACAGAGAGCTTGAAAAAAAATCCCAGGTTTTAATTAGTTGGCAAACCTATTCAAATAGTTTATTAAATATTTAATATTGCCACAACTTTTTTGTTGAATATTTTTTCCAGGTCACATAAAAGGAAATTGATCATGATTATGATGATTACTTGTCATAATGATTTATTACGTGTATTGCAGTAGAATCTAGGAGCCTCAATCATGGACCAGGACCCCATGGTGCTAGGTGCTGTACAAAACACAAGACAGTCCTTGCCAACAATTCTTTGTGTTTCATAAAGACCCTGGAACCTGATACTTGTCCCTGAACAGCCCTGTCCACAACCCACTTCTGTCCATAATGAAGACTATACAGCCATTTCATGGCTCACTCCAGTAAATTTGGTGGTAGGCCTGGACATACGCCAGAATCTGCAATGATGGTGACTTCTTCCTGTCAATGCATGAAAATCAGGTCCTTGCCGTGCTTTTTGTCCTCTGCCAGGCAGTGTTCCATAGTGCTGTCCAGGAATTGTTGTTGGTAAGACCAAAGAGCCTGGGAGGGGGTGAGAGGAAACAGACGAGTGGTTAGGGAACTAGCTTGGAACTCAGGAGATCCAGGTTCACAGATATATTCCTAGGCCAGAAGGGGCCACTGTGGTCACATAGTCTGACCCCGTAGAACACAGGCCATAAGACTGCCCCACAACAATTCCAAGAGCCAATTTTGATTTAAAAATGGTCAGGGATAAAGAATCCATCATGCCCACTGGTAAATTGTTCCTATGGTTAATTACTCTCACGGTTAAAAAGTTACACCATATTTCCAGCCTGAATTTGTCTAGCTTCAACTTCCAGCCTTCGGACCATGTTAGACCTTTTGCTGCTTGATGGAAGAGTCTATTAAATGTGTGTTCCCTGTGTGAATACTTATAGGTTGTAACCAAGTCACCACTTCTCTTTGTTAAGCTAAATAGATTGAGCTTCTTGAGTCTACCACTAGAAGGCAAGTTGTCCAATGCTTTTATCATTCTTGTGGCTCTTCTCTGAACCATCTCCAATTTTTCAATAACCTTTCTGAACGGTGGACACCAGAACTGGACACAGCATTCCAGCAGCATTCATCTCAGTGCTGAATACAGAGGTGAAATAACCCTTGTACTCCTACTTCAGATTCCACCTGTTTACACACCCCAGGATCACATTCACCCTTTTCACCATAAAAGGCTCAGCTCCTTGCTCAGTCACAGATTTCTAGTGTAACCTGGGACTAGTCGGTCTCTCTGTGCCTTAATTCCCTACTGCTAAAACAGGGGAAACAGTACAACCCTACCTCACGAGGACATTGTGCGGTAATAAGATTATACAGTGTTGGCAATAAATACTGTATCTACAGAGCTGCTTTGAGTGACTTCCTTTCTGAGAGAGTCCACATTGTTTACCAGCCCAAGGGCTTGCTCAGCAGGGTACCTCACCATGAGCACGTGATCCCAATGCACCACGTTCTGTGTTGGCTGCCTATTACTTTCCAGGTGGAATGTAAAGGTATTGGCTTTAACCTGGCAGTATAAAACCTGAAATGGCTGGAGACTTGCCCACTCTTCTGTGCCACAGCTGTGGTCAGCAGAGGTATTCAGGCTGGAGGGACCAGGTTAGAAGTAACAGGTCTGTGTGTGGGAAGAGTAGAATATTTATCCGTTTTGGGCTGACCTATTTTGGCTACGGCAGTGAGGACTGCTGGATATGTTTAGATGACGTATTATCAAAAAGTCCTGGAGAGGTGCTTTTTTAGAAGGGATGTAAATCCAAGTAAATAAAATGGTATATTCAATGTCATTCAAACGAGATACGGTATAAATCCCTCACCCAGTCTGCACTGTAAATATACATTATACCACAGTCATCGCTGTCCCAGGTACTCACATGCCCCCTAGCACCTCTCAGTAGGAATGTCCCCTCAGTGGCTAGAGCACTCGGGGAGGTGGGAACCCCCTGTTCTAATGCTTTCTCCCCCTCCGGCAGAGGGAGGAATTAAACCCAGGCCACCCACATCCCAGGCTAGTGCTCTAATCACTGGGCTAAAAGTTCCAAGGTCAGCAGCACCACCACTTCCTCCTCCTCCTCCAGATGTTGTGTGTGGTGTGAGGCAGGCACCTAACTCAGTCTCACAAGAAACGCCCTGGGCATCTAAGCTGCCTGGCTCCAGGAGAGGGGCTCCTGGTTGTGGATCACTAGCAAAGATAGGTGCCTATCTTCGTGGAGGGGTGGGGCTTATGATATACTCCTCTCATCAACATCTCCCATGGGCTAACTTAGGCACCTCCCTGCCTAGTGTGCTGGCTTTTGTGTACTGCTCTAAGGGGCCTCTCTGCCCCCATTCGTTGTATAGGGAGGCCAGGTACCTAACTTAGGCTTCCTGCATCAGTGGTGTCCCTGTGATTTCCCAGGCACCCAAAAGTTAGATGTGGCAAAGCCCAGCAACACAAACAGCTATGTGCCTTTGTGAATCCAGGCCCATGGGACTTGCCCAGGTTCATACAAGATGTTTGTGATAGTGCAGGACTTGACCCCAGGCCTCTCAGAGCCCTCAGCCATTGGACCATCCTTCCTGTAACAAACCCAGCATTACACTGTAGGACCAGGTTTGCAAGAGCTCAGCAAGCAATGAACTGAGTAATATTGAAAATCTGACCTTAGCTGTCAATGGGAACAACTGGCTGATGAGAATTCTTGAAAATCTGGCCTTTGTTCAGGTGCCTCAAAGGAAGTTGGAGCTTTTTTTTTTTTTTTTTTTGAGACTCTGGCGCTAACTGGTTACTTTCATCCACTGTATTATGTTATGCTTTCGTGTTAACTTTCATCTCCATAATATAATATTCCATCAACAGGAAACTAACCTCCACACCTGCTATTTACGATTCTCCATGGTTGCAAGAACTGTACAAGATGACACCGTTTTAAGTAAGAGTGGCTTGGAACACTGGCAAATTTTAGATCTTCACTTTCTGGTGACAACATGATGACTTTTTAACTGACTATAAAACAAATAGGTTTAACATTAGCTTGGTGTGAATTCCTCAGTCTAGGAATATAACTACAAGAAGTTGTGGTCTTCATAAGTGGATAATTGATTAGAAGAATGAGCCAATGATAATACAGTGAAACAGAGTGCCCTGGGATTTAAGGATTTCAAATAAGACTGTCAAAAATATGTAATAATATTGTCAGATCAATTTGCTGTCGAGAACAGGTGTGATGTGATAAAATTTCAGAGTGTTTAGCAGATTACATTCTAGAAACAGTAATTTAGGAGTAACAAATTACAATAAATCAAACTTTAAAATCTGAAAGCATGCACTGTAATAGATATAGAATGTGACTGAAGAGAACGAGCAAATTTAAGCAATACTCTTGAGTTGAGAAAAAACAAGTGTAACTGCTTTTGAAAGATGATGATCAAAGTCTAGTTAAGTACTGAATCAATAAGGCTACCAAGGTTATAGGGAAAAGATGACTTTGAATATTGTGCTCTCCACACTTCTACTAAGTGTTCCAGGAGTGGCAATAATCTAAGGTCATAGCAGGATATGTAGGGATGTGTGTATACAAAAATGTCCTCCAAATGAGAGAGAGTGGCATAAGTAGAACTGGTCAGGAATTTTTCATCCAGTTTTCCATTGGTAAGTGCCATTTCAAGTGAAACCAAAATTCACGAAATCATATTTAGATAAAATGTTATTTAGAAGAAAATGGGAAAAATGTCAGAACCGCCTGTTTTGACATTTTCAAAACAAAAATGTAGATTTTTCATTTCAAAATGACTGTTTCAAAATTATTTTTTTTTTAATTAAAAGAGTCAAATGAAACATTTCCAATTCGTCGAAGCAATGTGTTTCAATTGAACCCAATGAATTATTTGTTTGTTATCTTGCTGCAAGGCAATAGGCTTCCAAATAAAAATTCAACGTCTCCACGGATAGCTTCAGCTCCTCTTTCCGATTTGCCAACAGATTGGGGTTGGGGTGGGGGGCATCAGATGGTGATGGCTGTTCCTAGCCTGAATAGCGTGGGAAGCGGGAGCATTCTCTTGGTCAGGGGCTCTGAAATTCTCAAGATTTTTCAAAAGTCACCAATGATCTTGGGTGCCTCCATTGCTGGATGCCCAACATGATGCATTTTCAAAAGGGCCTGATTTTCAGATGGCAGGAGCTCCGAACTTTCTGAAAATCAGGAGGCCCCTTAAAGCGGTCTCAAGTTGGGAACAAAAAATAAAATAAATAAATAAAAAAGCACCAATAAATAAATTAATTGTATTATATTATACACTTCTACCTCAATAGAATGCTGTCCTCGGGAGCCAAAAAATCTTACCGCATTATAGGTGAAATTGCGTTATATCGAACTTGCTTTGATCCGCCGGAGTGCGCAGCCCTGCCCCCTGGAGTGCTGCTTTACCGCGTTATATCCGAATTCACATTATATCAGGGTAGAGGTGTATTATATTATATTATATTATATTATATTATATTATATTATATTATATTATATTATATTATATTATATTATATTATATTATATTATATTCATTCACTGCTCACTTCTGGATTCTTGTTTCACCTTGTCCTGTTAGCTGGAGTCAGCAATGCAGACCCACAGCCACGGAGCATGTGAGAGTGGCACAACTTTTCCAAACCACCTGCCCAGGCCAGATGTTCTTGTCTGAAATCAGAGTTTTCCTTCTGCTAAGCAGACTGCCTGCCACAGCTGATGGGCCCCACCTGCCTGATAGAGGCACAGAAAGGGGAAGTGACTTGCCCAAGGTAACCCATCAGTCCGTCTTAGAGCCATGAGCAGAACCCACATCTCCTGAGTCTCCCTCCTGCACCACCTTCACTGAACATGCTGCTTCCCTCTACTAGCCCCAAGGTTCATGTTCTTTGCCGTCCAATTTCCAGCTGAACTCAAGCTGCTGCCAAAATGAATCTAGAACTGATTGGCTTAAAAATGACTTAACAGGTCTTGAAGAAAATGGGTCAAACACCTATAAATACTTGCTGAGTGGCAGAAAGCCAGAGTTAATTTGTGCAAGCCTCTTTGGAGATACTTATGTTTAAAAACAACCCTTTTCTGTTCTGAGTCCAAGCAAATCAAACCATCATTCCCAACTAACAGACTCAAGCCAGCATCAGGAAGTTGGTTTGAGAGAAGCACTTTGTAGATATTAATTAAAAAACTGCATGCTTTTATGTCGGGTCAAAATCCTATGTGAATTCACAGACAAACCAGGAACGATCTTCGGGAGCCATAGCAACTTGCCAGTGTAGTCACAGGCATTGCAAAGACTCTACACCACTCTCAGGGCAAAGACAAAAGTTTTGGTCCCAAATAAGAACAGAGCAGCCGAAGATATCACCTTCAGTTAGAGGGAAGACCTACTATTTACAACAGAATCTGGCTTTATAGGCTGCTTTTCATACTAATAGTATCTCCCAAGGCACTTTAAAAAAAAACGAGTTAGATGCTGGACTTGGAGTAAAATGACTTTGCAAGTGAGCATATCAGCATCTCTTTTAAATCGGAGAAAGTTGCCCAGTGCAAGGTTACCATCGGCGCTTTTAAACAGCATGGTAGGATCCAATGACTTCTTCTGGGAGATACACCAGATCCAGGGAGAGGGGACCTGGAGTTAATGTTTTATACACATGATGGCATCTCTTTCAGCATGGCACCCCTTAGTTTGGTCCATGCTCTGCAAAATAGAGTTACCCAAGCATATCACACATTCCATCCAAAGGCCCTCCCCCACCCCTGAAAAGGTTAGCGTGCCATTGATACTCTTATTTCCACTCCTTAGAAGGATGGCATCTTTAACATGCTGAAATTCACACCTGTACCAAGAGACAAGACAGGACAGATGTATCACTTAAGGTCTAGAGAATGTAGATTTCAGCCACAATGCACAACTTACCTAGCAGGGCACTATAGTGAAATTACTAGTGTAACAACGGGAATCAGAAGCCACATTCTTCTGGACCAGATGAGAAAATGCTATAAGCGGAGTTCTCTCGATTATTGTATTGGTTGTCAGTCAAGTCCAGTACAGAGTAGGTCAAAAAAATAGTGCTGGTTGTTTCATCCTGTGAGATCATGTCTGACATTGCCTTAGAGGCAAGGGAGCAAAACGATGATTGATAACATCAATCGCAGCAGGCAGAGATCAAATAACATAATAAAAGAAAGTTCGTCTACATCAGTTGGAAGAAGCAGGTCATTAGCTATCTTTATCAAACTCGAGTGGTGTATAGTGAACCAGATTACAAAAGTAAATAACCGCTTCCAAATGTCTCTGATCACTGCCATTTTTTCCTAACTGACTTAACTTTGAATATATTTGTTACTGGGCATTCATGACTGCAGCACCTCTCCCCTTCCCGACTGCACATCCCTTTGACAATCGTAGCAATTACTTACACAGAAAAGTAATGGGGGGGGGGGATTTCATGGATTTTAGCAATTTATCACCTTTCAGTGCAATTTAGCACCTGGAATCAAGGAACGAGCAGCATGTGACCTGCAGTGCTCCACAGGCCACCAAAAATGGATTATAGTTAGGGGACCATTCACTGGTTGAAAATCGAAGGAATATTTTTCCGTACAATGAGAGCAGGTGCTATAGATTCAGCCAGCTAATGCCCCACAGATATCTACTCGGGTTCAGAAGCAACATACCATTCCTTCTATTGTGTTGTGCATCTTTTTACTCAGCGAGGGAGACAGAGAATTTCACTTTTCTCCTGTGGCGTCGAATCTCTTCTCCCAGCAATCCTTTGCTTCAGTTTTTCCCTTTCAAATGTGGGTCACAAGCAGTTTTGCTGACTTCACTTTTTGCTGCAGCGTATTTTACTCAGCTGCAGAGTCTGTCGGCATCACTCCTGTGTCCCTCTCTTTTCAGCTTGGGGTTGGAATTGTTCCACAAAGAGGTGTAGATTACCCAATTTCTGTCAGGATTCCGATGGAAAATGCACTGTCAGTTCGGATTTCTCACATCACCATCTCAAATGGGCAGAAAGGGACAACTAAACTGGCAATCAGTTCCCAACAAGAGAAGGTCAAAAGAGACTCTGCCTCGTGTGAAGAACTGTCAGCTGTTATGACAACACCATAATAGCTCGAGCTAGCCGAGCAGGACATTTAATGTGCAGGTTGGGAGAGCATCACCTACCGAGTTCAGCCCTGGGGGGTTCAGTCTGATGATGAAACTCACCCCAATGCAGACAGCTCACACAGGAACCTATATACCAATTAAGCTCTGTGTTAATGGTTCACCTTAAGTGGCTCATAGGACCCTATGTGAACTCTGTTCACCTAGGTGAATTTCACCCTAATTATTTTTATACGGCATACTGCAGAACATGTACATAATGATGGGTGGTTAGCAGAGATTGAAACCAGGATCTTGATCTAAAAGCAGGAGCATCTACTGTATGAGCCAATGTTAGTGCTCCCATAGCAAATGTATAAACCTTGTCACGTGGATGCACCCATCTCGGGGACAGAGCCACGCACTGTTAATGTGGGTTACACACACAGCATTATATTAGCTGTCTGGAATCCACCTTCCAGCAGATCCCTGCCCGGATGATAGGAAAGATTTGCAGCTGCTTCACTTTAGCATTGAAAAGAGGGTTTATTCCAAGGGCTGAGCCATACCAGTGCCTCAGATACTGAAAGCTTTAAAACTCATCACTAATGAGCAACACATGTGCTATTTGTAGCTATCAAAAAATATAAACCTAAAACTAAAGCGATTCCTTCCATAAGAACCGACTCCCATAAAAAGAACAAACAATTATTGTGAGTCCACCTATAAGCACCAGCGCAGACAACTATGGGAGTTAGTTTATAGCTTAATTGAGGTTAGATATTGAGGGATAAGACAGAGCAGCAGCAGAAAAAGCACATTTGAAACTTTTCTACAAAAACACTGACAGGGAAAAATTCACCCTTGTGCAAAGGCCCAGCAAATGGCATAGACACTATTTAAGATTGCTGAAAAGATTCTAAGTGCAACAATAAATACCAGAATGGGAACTTAAGAGCCAGGCTAATCTGACAATGGTTGTATTTCCAGTTTACATGATTACAGATTCAGAATGGAAGTGTCACCCTTGTTCAAAGCACCACTCTCCGATTCTCTGTCTGCAGGGGAGAGAGGCTGTAGATATTGCAGACAATTTTAATTCAGCCATTGAGCAAAAAAGTGTTGATATTCATCTGTTTGGCAGGGGGAAGGATTAAAACCCCCATACCTTCCTTGCCCCTGGCTAGAAAGCATCATATCAAAGAGAATGGCTACAAATTACTTACTTTGCCTGTTTACTGAACACAAGATTATGCAGTCCCCCATGTCTTACAAAACAGCATTTGGTCTAAATGTTAGCAAGCTTAGTGTTGTCACAAACTTTCTCATGCATTAAAACGCAATATTTGAACCCCTCTCTGCACCCAGAAGGTGAATTGATATTGAACTGAAGCCTTCTACAGCTACGAAATAAACCCTTAAAACCAGCAGTGAATGGAAAAACACAGTGCCTGTGGTCGATTGCGTTGTTTTCAATTCACTAGATTCTGCCTGTGGACCTCCTCCAGCAGCACATGCACACCAGGCAAGGTGCTGTACTAACATAAGCCAATAACTGTTAGGAAATGGAAAGCGGAGTCTGTTGAATAGATGTTTCCAATTCCCTACATCACCCATCGGAATCTGTTTGAGTCACTCGGCAGATTTTCCAACAGCTCCTCAGACTGCAGTTGATTTCAGACCCATTTGGTAACGTCAATGCAACGTCAGGGCATAATGATTCATTATTTTTCATATCTAAGGGCATGTGAATATAATTGTAGTTTTGAAAATTATGAGCACTTCTTTGCATTTTAACATGGGGAAGTACAATTAGGCGAATCTAACAATTCAGAAAATTATCAGCTACTAACGCGACCCTCTTTTGCTATTCCCTTTTCCAAACACACTCCCACACCCCTGCAGGGAGTTTTGACATATGCTGCCAAGGCTTGAGATTCTTCCACTCGTCTTATTTCTAAATGCTACAGAAAAAATTGCAGTTGAAGAATAATTAGCTAATCATTTATGTTGATCAAATGAGCTCAGTGGCAAAATAAGTCATCTAAAGAACTCTGTCTTAGCTGTGACCAGAGCACGGTCACCAGTGCAGAGAAGATTACACAGTAGAGCCACAAAGAGCTTTTCTGAATCATTCTTACGGAACTGCCCATTGCACCTAGCAATTACCAACCGACAGTTCTCTTCACACCCGAGGGACCTTGGTGCTGCTGCAGTGGCACCTGTGGGCCATAAAGCTGGCCAACGCCCTGGGGGAAATCAGCCAGCTCTAATTCACTCCTCTTGGCCACCTCATGCCAGCATAACAGTATGCCCAGGGGAGAGCCAGAGTGTGCTACACTCAAGCAATCCAGTGGGTATAATGGCCTCTTGGGCCTGAGAGAAAGGATGATTACGGCACTAGTCATAGACCCAGTTCAATTCTCTGTTCCACCACAAGCTTCCTAAAGACTGGGATTGTTCAGCGTGGAAAAGAGAGATGACTAAGCCAAGATGGTCAGGGAGGCAACCCCATGCTCTGGGTATCCCTAAGCTCAGAGTACCAGATGTTGGGACTGGACGGCAGGGGATGGATCACTCGATGATTGCCTGTTCTGTTCATTCCCTCTGAAGCATCATGCACTGGCCACTGTGAGAAGACAGGATACAAGGCTGGATGGACCACTGGCCTGACCCGCTATGGCCGTTCTTGTGTTCCTGTGGGACAGCGAACCGTGGCCACCTGGAGCTGCGGGTGGTCATGCAAATGTAAACAAACTGTCTGGCGGCCCGCCAGCGGATTACCCTGATGCATTCAGCTTGAGGGCCACAGATTACCCACCACTGTTCTAGCATCAGGACTCTACACTTTGGTTCTCTTTGTTAGGCCGGGTGGGCATGGGAAATACGCAACCACATAATCTCGTAGATACACTATGTTCATATTGGGTCATTAGATATTTATTATGAGGAATGAAAAAAAATGTAAAGAAATGAGGACTACTGTATGCAACACTGACTTTTCAAATGCTAGTGATGACAAAAGGTTAAAAAAAGTTAACTGACTGTTGGTTTTTTGTTTTAAAACCACAAAGCATTAGCTTACTGATTATACATAATTGTCTGTCCTGCAAAAATTGCTTGGTATCTGAATCAATGTAAAGAACATTGTTTGCAAAAACACATGAACAGTGTGAAATTCATGAATTATGCATCTATCTATAGCATATGACGACAAGCAAATTTGATCTCAAGACCAAATTTCCTAATTCGTCAGATCCAGTCAGACAAATACTCCTTATGCAAAAAATAAATTAGATTCATTGGATTAATAAATAGAGCGTGAAGCAGAAATGTGGCCTGACTCTATGCAGAACCACAAGGCCCCTATCAGACTGCACGGAAGTCAATGGAGCCCCACCAACGCCATTTTAAAAGCAGGACCGCCCATGGATTTTGCACTTTTGATTATCACAAGGGAGGATCTGCTGCCTGATTTCATATTTTGGCAAATGTCCTCTTCATATTCCCCACCTAAAATCTGTCTTCACAACAAAATAATTCCTTCCTTCTTACTATTGTAAGAGGGTAAATGCTATTGGCAGCACATTCCAAATACAGATTTTGCAGCAGGTGGTTTTACTCAGGTAAAATAAGTATTTGCTGATCTTATCAATAAATTCAAGTATTTGGGGATTGCAAAAACGAGGCATTAGCGAACAGGATTTTCCTCTGATTTGGCTGTGATGTGTGTTAAAAAACACAAAAGATGTCCCAAACTTGAAAGATTTGAGAAGAATTACATCTGGTCTGATAATAGGTTTGGATGCATTCTAGTAGAGTTTACAATTCTCTTGCTGAGTGTATACAGTTAGGTAGGCGAGGAGTTTCTGAACAGAAATAGGAATGGCACAAGTAAACACACAGGGCCAGATCCTCAGTCCCTGCTCTGGCCTCGCTGCACCACTCCCACAATGCAAAGGGGCTGGAAATTTGCCCTGCACTGGGCAGCTGAGAATTTCCTCAATAGGGGAGTACTGAGACTCCTTGGCTGGCATAGATCCAACATGGCTGACTAGGCCATCTTCTCCTAGCCCGTTTGGTGCAGGTGGGGTGTCAAAAGGGGAGGGAGCATGATCGGTCATGCTCATTGACTTTAATGGAAGCTGGTGGCACACCCATCAGATAGCATCAATAGTCCATGAACACTGACTATTCGCTAACACTTCTGTGCCTTGTAAAAGCTGCAATCATGATAGGTGACTGGGGGAGTAAGGGAGAGGCGGGCACCTGGTGAGGGCATTCAGCCAGGGAGCTGGATGTACCCAGGAGTGAGCAGAGGAGGTCTGGGTGTATAGAAAGGGGAGCTGGGGGTACCTAGCCAGGTCTTGTCTAACCTTACACGAGTGGGCAGGTTTGTACTAGAGGAGGAGCAGGCTGAAGGCCAGGTAATATTTTATCTGAACTGAGAGTCAGCCATTGCTAGTGGAAATTTGACCTCTTCTTTCCCCTCCAGCCTATTAGAGTGGGATGTTCTTGCCCCCACTTCTCGGATTCCCTTTCTGCCTTTTGTTTTGTGACTCATAGACTCATAGACTTTAAGGTCAGAAGGGACCATTATGATCATCTAGTCTGACCCCCTGCATGCTGCAGGCCATAAAACCGTCCCTACCCCTTCCCTGGACTCTGCTGTTGAAGTCCCCAATCCTGTTTTAGGTGACTTCAATCGGCAGAAACCCTCCTGCTAGAGATCCCTGCCCTATGCTGCGGAGGAAGGCGAAAAACCTCCAGAGGCTCAGCCAATCTGCCCTGGAGGAAAATTCCTTCCCGACCCCAAATATGGCGATCAGTAAGACCCCGAGCATATAGGCAAGAGTCTCCAGACGCTTTAGAGGTTTTTAAATTAGATGGTTACGTGAACCAATGCCCCACTCCAGCTCTCGCAAGCCTTGAGCTGTTGCAGAGGGGTCTGCCACAGAGCCCGCCGGCTGGCCAGGCAATGCCTGTCCTGCTTTCAGTGGTCTCTGAAGGGAGACGATAAGGACAGCACTGAAGATAACAAATGGGATCCAAACTGGAGAAGAACTAATGCAGCAGCTGGTTTGCTCACCCTCTTCTAGATGTCAGCTGCCTCCACTGCTCTGCTGGTCCAAAACATTATTCATTCTTTGATTGAAAAACAAAATACAAAAAGCCCTTGAGAGAGCTCTAGGCACCCTACCAATCAGCGTTACAGGTAACAAAACAAATACAAAAAATCACCCAGTAACCCAATAAAATAAGAAAAATTAATGTACTAGGCAGTAAACATAACAGTAAAATTCCCATCTCACTCCATCCAAAGCCTATCACATAGACAGCTTCAGCAGCGTGTCCTGAAAGCAAATTCAGGTTGTTTCGGGAGGAGGCGGGCAAGAGGCAAGAGGTGTCAAATTTGAGTGTCCCGGTTGCTCACTAGTGTGGTACAGGGAAAGGGGCGGTCCCTGTGGGTGCACAAGAGCTAGAAGAGGGGCCACTTGTCCCCGCACTTGTGCTCTAGGCATCCTAGACACAAACGTATCCTAGGTGCAGCAGTACAAATCAATTGATGGCTTTGACCTGTAACACTAACACCTCAGACACCCACAAGGACCCTGGCACCATCTGCTCCCAGCAAGACATCCCAGTCACTCAGCAGGCTGCTGTGGTCGGCTGCTGCCCCATGCTCTGAAGGGATACAAGGTGTAACCCCACTGAGAGCACGTGGCAGGAGCTGAACCCCGAAGTGGCACAACAGTAGCCAGGTCTGGGTCAGAGAAAAAGGATACGACTGCTTAAGCTGGTGCAGAGAAAAAGAAAGCATTTCTGGGCACTGTATTAATGTGATCGTGCATCAACAGTTAGGCCTGAACCTGATTAACTAATGGGGGTGCACACCCTGGGAAGCAGTGAGGCTATCATCCCCTTTTACATCTCCCCAGGCAGTTCCCCCCAGCCTGCCATCACTCCATACAGTTCTGTTGGTCTCGCTTGTCATACAGCATTTAGGACTTGCTTAGAGGGTTTGCTCCCTCCCCTTCCCAAAATCCTGGCTCCGGGCCTGCCTGAGCCTTCCCCTGAAATGACACATGACAGACCTGCATCTGGCCAACGACAATTCTGCCTTGTTCAATTTCAGTTCCCATTGATTTTGGAGACACACATTTCTGAGATGTATGGTATCATTAGATTATACTGTTTAGCCATTTATTTGGGTCTGTCTATATGCACTGGATTTTTTTCACTGGAGTCTCCATCATTGTTATTCAGGTAGCATCACCATTCATGGAGCCCTGAACTATTAGGCAACATTGCTCCGAGAGCCTCCGAGCTAAGGTAATTTGGGGACTAAATCAAATTTTATCGCTGGATGAGGTTAGTGGATATTAATGGGAGAGCAGGAGTTTGCACTGAATCATTCATGTGAATAAATGGAGAGCTACTGTTTAATACTTAATACTGCAGGCACTAATATCTTCTGAAAAATGGAGAGGATCTGCTGCAAATTATACTTAGCATGCTGGAGGAGGAGTCCCACTTCGGCAAGATGGCCGTTCCCGTACGTCAGCAATGGTTCTACTTTGCAACTGCATAATCAATGCGATTATAAACCAACTATGCACACTCCTGGAATACAGCTCAGTTCTCCACACCGTAATGCCATGAAGAGGTTGTGAGACTGGAGGGAATTCAGAGAAGAGCAACAGGAGTGGGACTGCTTTACTAGCACATGCAGAAAAATTAGAAGAACTTAGAGGATCAGATTCTTTTCTGAGTTAAACCCAATGTAAATCAAGGCAGGATTTGACTAGGATCCACCCAACTCAAAGTGAATAAATGTAACTGCATTTGAAGGGCACTGACACCGAGAACTGAGACAATATTTAGGGTGGCCCAAGAGGATGTAACAGGTATTTGGACAGGAATTGATTGTTTAATTCATAGGAAAATCCAAGATTTCAAAAAGCTTTCTGTTCTGAAATAGAACAGAAACAAAAAAAAATTGTAATTTCCCATGAAATTAAATGCAAGAAAAAATGCAGGTCAATCAAAATGTTTCATTTTGATAAAATTCAAAATATTTCATTCCAATTTTGACATTATTAGAACATTAAAAATGAAATAAATGCATTTTGAAACATCATTGAGAAATGTTCAAAGCACTCTTCTTCAATGGTTCTTTCTAAAGAAACTTTCATCAAAATGGACACATTTTCACAAAAATGTTTTGCTTTCAACCAATCAGCATTTTCCAACGGAAGACCCTTCTGTCAGAACATTTCCAAGAGTAATTACTCTCCTAGCAAATTGTCAATAAGTTTGTCATAAAAGCATAAAGTTTTGATTCTTTTTGTAATGAAATTTAATCCCAATGAACATGCAGCAAGGGAGACTTAGTGAGAGATTAGGAAAAGCTTTCTAACGGTCAGGATGGTTAAGCACTGGAACAGGCTCCCTAGGGAGGCCGTGGAATCCCGTCATTGGAGGTTTTTAAGACCAGCGTAGACGAACACCTGTCAGGCATGGTCTAAGCAGGGGCGGCTCTAGGTACCAGCAAAGCAAGCAGGTGCTTGGGGCAGCCCATTTGCAGGGGCAGCAGACATCCAGCCTGGGAGCTGAGAACCAACAGGGGGCCCTGGGAGCTGTAGTTCCTTGGTTAGCTCCCTGCCTATAGAGCCAGCCCTGGAGCAGGGAAAGAACTACATTTCCCAGCATTCCCTTGGCCACTACCAACAGGAAAGGGGGAGGGAGTGAGGAAGCTGAGACCTCATGCTGCAGCCTGCTGTGAATGGAGAGCTGCCCTGGGAGTAGGGATTCCATGTTTTAACATTCAAAAAATAGGACACTCCACGGGGAGGGAGGGTAGCCCCACCCTGCCCCCATCCACTCCCTCCAACTGCCCCCCACAGAAACCCCAACCCATTCAACCCCCCTGCTCCCTGTCCCCTGAGCACCCCCTCCCGGGACCCCTGCCCCAACTGCCCCTGCGAGACCCCACCCCCTATCTAAGCCCCACTGGTCCTTGTCCCCTGATTGCCCCCTCCCGGGACCCCACCCCCTATCTAAGCCTCCCTTCTCCTTGTCCCCAACTGCCCCTCCTGAGACCCCCCCAACCTCCCCTCTAGGACCCCACCCCCTACCTGTCCCCTGATAAACCCCTGGGACTCCCATGCCTATCCAACTGCTGCCTGTCCCCTGACTGCCCCCCCGAACCTCTGACCCATCTAACCCCCCCTTCTCCCTGCCCCTGATTGCCCCCCCAGAACCCCCTACCCCTTCTCCAATCCCCCAGCCCCCTTACCGTGCCACTCAGACCAGCGTGTCTGGCTTTGCACAGCGCCAGACACGCTGCTGCATACATGCTGCCGTGCTCCCCTGCGGAGCCACAGGCCCCCCCACGCCCCCAGCACCTGCCTTCCAGATTTGAACACCTCAAAATTCAGGAGTGCTCAAGCTCAGTTTGGGCGGCTGTTACTTTATTTCTCCCAAATCAAATATACTGATCCACTGTAACTTGCTGTAGAAAAAGTAGGATAAAATTGAGCAAGAAATGCTTCCCAGTGGTTACTAGGACTGGAATTGCTATTTTCAGCAGCCATTGCCTTTTGTTTGTTTGTTTGTTTGTTTGTTTGTTTGTTTGTTTGTTTAAAAGGAAGACAGTGATATTGCATTGGCAAATTCCCCATAGAAAGAGTGGAACAAAAGAATAATAAAGGCACCTCAACTTTTCCTCATTTATGTAGGACAGTCTTATAATATGCATCCAGATATCCTCCAATCACACAAGCTGAAAATTGTTCCACTTTACTGCAGTTCTGTAACCATATGGGAACCAATCCTGTCTGTGTTCTGTGCACATCTAAAATTCCTGCTGAATGACCCACCCTGGGAGCGAGTTACCAGTGACCCAGGGCTGCAGTGGAAGGAGGGTGCAGGTGTGGGGGGGGGGAGCACAGGGCTGGGGCGGCAGGAGGTGTGTGTGGGGGGCAATGGTAGGGGGGTTAGGGGAAGCCCAGAGCTGGGGTGGCAGGGAGTGGGGGGGGAGAGCCCAGAGCTGGGGCGGCAGGGGTGTGCGGGTGGTGGGGGAGAGCCCAGGGCTGGGATGGCAGGGGGCTGTGGCCAGGAGCCCAGGGCTGGGATGGGGGGGCAGCCAAAATTTTTTTTGCTTGGGCCGGCAAAAAACCTAGAGCCGGCCCTGAGACTAAGTATACTTGGTCCTATCTCAGTGCAGGGGGCTGGACTAGATGACCTCTCATATATTCAGACACCGTATGTGTCGTTATCTTTGAGCAATTACCAATAGCTTTTAGCCTGGATCTCATCAATTCGCAGACTAAGGTTTTGCTGACCCATTATCACCCATGCAGCCTCCTGCTCGTGCTGAGGAAATGTTGAGATTCTTGGTGGGCAATATTTACTCTGCTAACCTGGTAATACCTGAATGGGGTTTGGAACACTTCTGCAGCATTGAATTTCATGTGGCACAAGTGTGAACTTTTGACCAAAGTTTGTAAGGTTCCATACTCGAGTTAAAACAGCAGCTATGCCGTCGGGACAATGACGTAGTCAGAGCCAAGTGTTCTGAACAAACGCCTGTAGGAACTCGAATGTGGCAACATTTAAAATTAGTGTCAACCGTACAGGAAACAATGAAATGCTAGTGCAACTGGAGAAGCTGCCTGGCAAGTCAATTCAAATACAAACACAGACGATGGCCAGGATGGTCACAAGTGCTCAGCAGCCACATTTCCCCACGTGCCTAAAAGGCAGCTGAGCTCTGGGAAATCTGGCCCCAGTTGTGGGCGCTGAGGGATTTTGAAAGGTCTGGCTCCAAGTCAGAGAGATCAATACACCTTTGTGCAGACTCCCGGCGGCTGCTGTAACAGTGGCCATGTCAAGGACATCAATGGAGGACCATGGCATACTTGATACTGGAGGCACCTGCTAAGTGTGGTGGCACAGAAGCAGCTGAAGTTAGCGACAGCTACAAGCACTTTCCCCACCAATAAACTATGGGTCCAACTGTCCCCATGATCATTCGTACAAACCCTGATTTAAGGAGTAATTCACCCCAAGTGAGCAAAGCAGGATAAATTAGACAGAAGCAGGGACACGGGCCTGGTGTCATTGGATGCAGTCGGGGGCGTACAGCCAGTGCATATGAAGCAGGCAAGTTCACAGGCAGAAGGGAGAGTTGCAGAGTGAAAAGAAGGTATGCGCTCTGCAGAGCAGCATGGCACACACCTCTCCCCAAGGGGAAGTGATTGCTGTGAGAACATACCATCTCCTCAGCAGTAATAAAAGGAGACCTTCATTAGCACTTGCCAGCTGGAAGAGACAGATGCAGCTTTCAGTTGCAAAATGGCCACTTCAGAACTGCTGCTACTTGGTTCTGCCAAATCAAAAAGGCCAGCCCAAGAAAAACCTTCTGGGAAACAAAGTTCCTGAAAGCAGAGAGCCTTGGTCTCGGAGGGTTAAAGAGGACCAAAAAGCCACCTGGGGCTGTTTGCCCTCACAGCGCCTACCACCACTGTATTACGGGGGCATAAGTGAAAGTAGATTTACAACATCCACAAGGTAATATTGTCGAGAGAGTCCATGCCCCATGTAGACACCTAAATGACATTTCCAGAACTCCCTTGGTTCACAATCGGAGGGGCTGAAGGTTGGAGCACATGAACGTTGGTCACAGTGGGGACCGTGTACTCGTGCATGTGATTGTGAGCATTGTTATTTTAGCGCATGTATAAGCCAGGTGTGAGCCATGCTTCATTGCATGGAAGTGCCCATCAGCACTTAATGATAAATTTGCCTCCCAGACATCAAATGCTATTTGCTTCCTCATTGCCACATCCATCACGAAGCTGCCAGTGAGGCGTTACCTCGCATGGTCCCCATGTGTGTATTCTAACACTGCCTTTCTTCTCTCAGCTAACTCCCAGACTAAATGTCCTTTCACTCCGACTCCCTGTCCTGGTCTGCTTCTTATTTGGGGACAGGGCATTATTAGTTATGCTAGGTCTTGTAGCTTCTAGGATTCTCCCATGGCTGTCGCTCACACTACCCCCTGATACTTGTTAGGACATGTTAGGCATGATGGGACTCCTGCCTTAGCTGCACTTGCAGTCATCTGGTCTTCACATTTTCTGGGGGCAGCAGGCAGGTGTGCGCCTTCTGGGGGGTTCACTTTCTTTAGCGCAGCCTTTGAGTGCACCTATGGACAATTGGGGGACACGTCTTCAGCAGCCCAAGGGAGCCGCAGTAAAGCCACTGGCATGGGGCAAATTCAGCTGGCCATGACACAAAGCTCCAGCACACTGAATTTTGGAAAGGAAACAGGTGGTGGGGATAGGAGAGAATGTATTCAATTCGCCAGTTGCTAGACCTTTCTCACACAATTCTGAACACTGGCAAATCTGGTGAAAAAACAAACACACACACACATCCTAGAAATGTTGTTTGGGAGGGGAAGGTAAATATCTGTGACCCGTGTCTCACATTTTCCCTAGGAACCCAGCAGATTCCTCCTGCCTCTAACAGTTCTCCTGGTCTTGTATAAACTCCTTCTGCAGCCTCCTCTCTTTAAGAGTCCTTCACTGCTAGTCACACAGACTTGAGTCTCTGCATGGGGGTTTGTACGGCCTATCTGCTCGAACAGCGCATACTGCAAGGCCTTCTCCAGGAGTGTGCACGGCACAGCAGGTGGGAAAGCATGGCGCACCCTCGCTGGTTCTAGCCCAGCAGATAGACAGAGCTGGTGGGCACTATAGCGAAGTTCTCTTAGAAACCGGAAAAATAAATGAGACACAGAGGGGTCCAGAGCACAGGGCTGGGAACCAGGGACTCCCAAGTCCTAGTCTATCCTTGGCCTTGGGCAAATCACATACAACTATATTTTACCCCCCACACACACCCCCAATTCAAAGGTCACATTGAAGTCAATGACATTTTTTTTAAAGAAATAAGGACAGAATAGGGCTAGTTCTTTACGGATTAATTAGGGTCTGCAGTGGATTTTAGTGATGACCATCCTGATAGCCTGGTTAAGCATTACCCTGGGGGACCAGGCCCCCAGAGGTGGGTGGAGAATGACCAGAGGTGCTGTACACGAAGAGCTTGTAGCTGTTCACACACAGTGAATAACTTAAGCTAAGGTACCAAGCCTAAGTCCTACCCCGCGAATCTGCCTCAGCCTGCTAGGCACACCCTAGCGGCAGAACATTCAGTCAAATTTAACGTTTGAAAAACTCTCTCAAAAACAACGAGTTTAGCCTTGCAGACACTTGCAAAGCAAGAATTACTGCCCTCAGGTCCCCAGCCTAGCCTCCCGCACTGAAAATCTGCTGCATTTGTTTTTCTAGGCAATACACTTCAGGTACGGCTATATTTTTAACTGCATATATTTTCGCAGTGGTGAGTGCTGAAGCTTGGGAAGTCAAAGCACCACCTATGGCCAACTAAATCATCAGCCTTGTCTCAACTGACCGAAAATTATCTCTGTGGTTCTGAAGAGGACAAAAGCCACAGTCAGCTCAGAGGAAATGTATTATCCCAGGAAGAAGAGGCTAAGTGGAACCTTTCAGTCAAACCCCAGTTGTAATTTTCAGATGCAATTTATTTAAAAAAAAAAAAAAACTAAAAAAAGTCTTCCTTGTTATTCGAGAAAATGAAATCCCTGGTCTTTTTCTGTGCGATGTGAGCGCACGCCCAAATGAGAGAGACTTATAAAAATGCAGAAAGAGATAAAACACTAACAGCTAAAACCAAAAAAAAAAAAAAACAGGAACATCACATAGCAACAAGAGGAAATGATGAAGAAATGATTACAGTGTAGGAAGAATACAAAAGAGACCATTATAAAAAGATATAAAAAGAATTACATGCACGGGAAAAATATACATAAATAGGGAAAATGCACAGAGATCACGACAATGTTTTATGAAACCCTGAAATCTTTAGTTTTGCACAGAAATGCAGGCAGTGCAGAACATTTTACAGCTGGAAGGGTATCATTTGAAGTTCCCAGAACCCGAGTATCTGTGACGATTCAGGGATCAGACAGACTCAGATACTGAAGGCTGGACAGGGCACTTAAATCATCTAGTTTGATCTCCTACATTACAAAGATCATGGAATTTCATCTCCTGAGTCTTGCACTGAGCTTAATCTTGAATAAAAAAAACAAACACACCCAGCCATCATTTAAAGAATCCAAGTGATGGAGAATCCACCACATCCCTCGGTGAGTTGTTCCAGTTGTTAATCACCCACTTTGGATACATCTGCACTGCAATGTAAGCCCAGGGTGAGTAGAACTCAAGTTAGCAGACCCTGGGTTTGTTAACCTAGGGTTTGATCATCTACCCTCATTTGTAACTGCAGGTTAGGAATCGTTGAATCCTGGGTCCCCACTTGGAGCTCCAGTTTACATTGCATTGTGATCTGGAGTCCAGCCACCCTTACCCCAGACCTCCTAGAGCCCTCCCAAAGTGTGGCCACACTGGCTTTTTGTCTGTGGTGCAGTGTGGGGAAAACATGACCGTCAACTGAACTTGACTGTCCAGAGAACAAAGAAAGTTGGCCCGTAGGATCGCAGAATACTTTTGGTGGAATCCCAGAGCACCAGTCCAGAGGGGCTACATCTACACTGCAATAGAGCTTGAACCCTGGGTCCCAGCTTGACTTATGATCAGAGCCTCCATCCCTGTGGGGTCAGGAGTCTGAGCCCCGGGTTAGCATGATTTGTGTGTAGACAAAAGCAGGATTCGGCTTGAGTCTGCGTTCAAATGCTAGGCTTACATTGGCATGTAGACATCCCGTCCGTTAAAAATGTTCATTATATTTCCAGGATGATCTTTGCTGACTTCCACAGTTATGTCTGTGTGAAGTCAAAGCGCCCATCTGTATGAAGCCTAGTCGACATAGAGTATGACTATTTTGGTCACAGGGCATGATTCTAACCCAAATAGGTATATTTGTATAACCCCTAGCGAGGGCACAGTTACACCAAGGTGCTTTGTACCACTGAAGCGTATTCCCCTTCCCTTATAGGAATAAGCTATACAGTATAAGCACCTATATATCAGTATCTGCATCCACACGAGGAGTCTTGTCCTGCTTTAACTGCATTAGTACAGTTGTGCAATACAATGTGTGTGTTTAGACAAGCCTTCGGACTCACAAGCCTCTCTCCCTGTAGGTACTTATACACCATGATCAAGTCACTTAACTTTCTTTTTAATAAGCTAGAGCAGATTCAACTCTAAGTCTCTCATGGCCAGGTGAATTGTCCAGGCCACGAGTCACTCTTCTAGCTCTTCTCTGAACCCTTTGTCAAGTGTTGACATGAAACCTGTGGGCACAGTTTACATCAACTCCAGGGGACTATTCAGATGTATAATTCTACTAAATCGCTGATGCGTCGGATCAGGGCTATTGTTTGTAATGAACTGCTCTCCAGAGCTTCTAAAATCTCAGCGTGCTTGCAGTCCTCTAATTGCTCGCTCTCATTCTGCTCAGTCTTTTGTCTGGATTGTTTGTAACATGCGGGATCCGATCACTCCCCTCAAGCTCCCTGATTGCCTGACTGTTTGTTGTGCACAATGAATACAGGGTGGGACCTTGAGGATGACATTCACCACTGGGCAGAGGGCCAGAGCAAGACCATAAGTGATGCATAGGCCTTGCCCGGGGGTGAAATTCTCCAAGAATGAGGGACTGAACAGTCAAAAGAATCCTTTCAACTCTATCTGCAAATGAATCAATTTCCAAAGCAATATTCTTACACCAGAAAAGTCTCTCTTTCATAAATCATAAATTCAAACAGGAACGCTGAGAAGGAAAAATAAAATCCATCTCAAAGAAAATTATGTAGATGGCTAAACAATAGGAATCATATTGAGAAACATGTCCTGCTTTGTTAGCCTTCTCCACCACAGTCCCAACCTAAGGTGTTATATTTATTACTACTGAGGGCTGCTCGTGCAAGCGTTCCTACTGGGGGTTGCACAGTTGAGCCCTAAAATAAGCAACCTGCATACTCTTCTCTCGCACGCCCCCTTGCTTATCAAATTTCATCAAAATGGTGCAGGCTCTCTCCAGCCTGCAGGAGGATGGGCAATCTGATCAGATGTGCAGGCCAGCCCCCTGAAGACAGCCGTCTTTCCTGTCCCAAACTCACACAATGCTGAAGAGCAGTGTCCGCCATAAGAAATGCAACAGCACAGTCCAAAACACCAGCATTTATAGCAGTGATACTTTAGGGGTTTGGTCTCTTACTGTAGTATTTTGATGAAGTGTGAATGATGGTGACACTACTTGATAGCCTACCAATAGGAGGAGTGGGGTCAAACAACCAGACCAGAGATAAAATAGATCTTGATATATTTAGGAATGGAATTATATGACAGGGCTGCCTGCAACAGCCGGAGACTGGACTTGATGACCCAAGAGGTCCCTTCTACTCCCATGTTAATATGATCACAGACAAATGTGAGTATTTTATATTCATTTTTAGTTCCATTATCCTTCCGATGTGGGGAAAGTTAAACATTTCCTATTTAGCTTTGGATTATGCACAGTAGTGAGTAACAGGGTCCTACAGATAACCTAATGCAACGTGGGGGTGCCAAAGGGCTTTGATTGGTGTGGCTGTCTCAGAAAGGATATTCAATTTAGTGTTGTGCAAATGCTGCTGTGATTAACATTTGCTGAAGTATAATCTTCAAGTCTTGGCCAGAAGTGCAGAGGTTTCACATCAGGGCAGAATCCACCCCTCATACCCTGAACCTGCACTCGAATCCATGAGGACAGACCGCTGAGCCACTGTGACGCCCCACCGCCTTCCGCGAGATTCTGCGCAGGCATAAGGGTCTGCAGACCTGTCCCGATTTCTGCAATGCAGTGCTCCTCATTCTGCTCTCTCTCACTAGTGAGAATCCAGAATAACTATTGATCTGGAGTTATGCTAGAGCAAGTAAAAGGAGAATCCAGGTTAGAATGTTTTTAGATCTGCAGGGTTTCTATAATCAAGCTATGCTTTCACCATTAGAAGAAGGTTAGAAGAGAGGATCTAGGGTTGCGCATTTTGGTTGGACATATTCCTGGAGGTTTAATTACATGACAATCTTTAAAGATTAATCTTTAATTCCTGGAGACTCTGGGACAATCCTGGAAGGTTGGCAACCCTAGAAGGATCAAGTGCAAACGTCACAAGTGGTGCTGGTCCCATCTTTTCTGCTATTGCTGAATTCTGTAGTTATTGGGTCCTTTGTGACGTCTGATACGTCTTCCAGTGCTGCAGTTAGTGTTGAAAATCAATCAACTTAAAAGGCATTTCATGACTATCTGAGAGTGGGAATGAGTGAACCTCCAGGGATGTCATTTGTCATTTACTGTACTTGTTAAAAGTTACAAAATAGCAGTACAACAGAGGTTACAGAAAGTACCGTGCAGCTAGACAAACTTTCAATCCATTTACCAAATTGCTCACAGCTCGCATTGTCAAGGAAGGTGAAAAAAAATAATAAATGTAGCGTTTTATTTTAAGTGTCAAAAAATGCGTAACACGGACCTTTCGGTTCTTGCCAAGCTCTTATTACTCCAAACTGAGAGACACTGGATGAATAGTATCGAGAATTTCTCTCAACCAGAAGTTCTTGAACAATAAAGTGTGTAATGAAAAAAAGATTCCTAGTTAAAAGTCAAGTGTGCTGAACAATAGGAGTGGAACTTTGCTGATTTGCACTACAGGAAAGTTCACCCTGGAAAGGGGTTAGCACAAAATAGGACTTAAGTGAGATTTAAGCAGAGATGAGGCCTTGTACTAGGCCTCTGCACTAGAGCGAATTTCTAGTAAATTACTTTCTGGGCTAAAGGCCAGAGGTAGATTCATACTTCTGCATGAGGGACGCGGTGCAACGGATTGGACTGTACAGTAGAGCTGCCCAGAAAATGTGTGGGGGAGACACGGGGCCAGGGTTTAACTGGAAAAACTTTGTTATAAAGTATTAAAAGGTTTTGTCAAAACTGGCAGCAGAAAATTTATAGCGTGTTGATGAGCTGTCAAAGCAAAAACAAAAACCAAGGCAGAAGTTTTTGGCCACCTCCCCCTTCCCCGCCCAAAATAAATAACTAAATAAGGGTTTTCCCAATGGAAAACCGAACATTTTCAATCACAGCAAACACTTCCCATTAAAATTCTTTTTTTTTTAACCAAAAATTTAAAAAGTTTTGATGGAAAATTGTTGGTTAGCCCCACTTTAAAGTCCAGTTCAGGGCTTTAGGATTCTCTATAAACCGCAGGGCCCCTTTGGTTACAGTAATAAATATGGGCCTGATTCTCCAAACACTACTGGGTGTAGAGCACAACGCTGTGAGCTCAATAGTGAGTGATTGCAGGCTCAGGCTCTGGATTAAATCAAAGGCCCATATGCCGTTATTTCGAAACCTCCAAGTAAAAGTGCTCCCACTACTTCTGTTGCATGCTGGGCCTGACCCAGCACCAATTGGAACAGGGAGTCTTTCCACTGACTCATTTATTGGGCACTGGGTCAGGCTCTGAATCAGTGCCCAGTGCCCCTGTTTGGGGATTTACGTAAAGCAGTTGAATGAACTCCACACAAAAGTGATGACACACAAAATACCCTGTCACCCGTGGGCAAACACTTTTCACACAACCGTCACTCCATATCAGACCTCTCAGTCCTTGTCCTCAAAGGAAACCTGCACATCACTTTCAAAAGACAAGCCTGGGAGCTTAAATTCATAACTTTGTTAGATGCTAAAAATCATGGACTCAGAGACACTGGTTTTATGTCTCATTACAACAATCTGTAACCCACGAACTCTCCTTGATCTCATGACTGCAGACGTGTTAGTTGCCCACTTCATCTTGAATGATCTCTTGCAACCTGGGTTAACTCCTCATGCAAAACAATCTGTTTCACATGTACTTAGCTATGACACTGAGTACTTTCCCCAGGCCCGAGGAAGAGCTTGGTTGCTCGAAAGCTTGTCTCTTTCACCAACAGAAGTTAATCCATTAAAAAAAAATATTGTCTCGCCCACTTGGTCACTTTGAAATAAGATAATTCTACTAATCCTCTTGGGGCTAAGTATCAGAGGGGTAGCAATGTTAGTCTGGATCTGTAATTTCTCCTTATTTGTAAGGGTTCAAAGTTGCCTCCTACACATTCACTTTAGTCAGTAGCTACCTTTGGTAGGAGTTTCTGTGCAGTGCAGTTCTAGGCAGAGCTTTTCTGTTCACTGCAAAAAAGTTGAGGGGTGGGGAGGGGCAGGAAATCATTTCTGCGAGTCTGGTGACTGCCACTGTAGTTACTTGCTGTCAAAATTAAATTACAACCTACTGTGGTTTGCTCTTATAACCCCCATCTCTAGTCTGTTCTTGAGAGTCAGTTGCTGTTGAAGAAACCATATAATTTTGACACTGCTTAATTTGGATACCTATATCCTGCCTGACAGAATGATTTCTCTCACTTTATAAATGGGACCATGTACTTCTCAATTGGTATTCACTCTCCCTGCTGCCACAGCACTGGGCTGCTTCTCTAAAGATTTCAGAGAGCGATTAGTTGTGATCACTCACAATAAAATAAAAATATTAGCCCCTATTTTTCTTCTGACAGATGTTTCAACAATATTTTCCTTCTCCGCTGATAGTTTTAAATATTTATACTGTGTGCCTCCTATAGGTGTAACCTTGCACATGAATAAACATAAGACTAATAATTTACTGCTTTTAGTGAAACAAGGTGCAGTTGACCTATTCAGTTTACCTTCCTATTTAAGTGTTATAGTCAACACAGCAACCATTTCAAATCAAAGAACCCATTGCTTGGCCCTAGTTTTCAGCATTTTCTAAGAGCAGGAAGTGTAGTTAGATAGGCTGGTCCTACCAATATCCAAACAAACCAACACTGTTCACATGTTAGAACACACATTAAAAAACCAGAGAAATAAAATAAATCCATTGTGCATAAGTCTTTGATAAGCAGAGCATATTATAGCTAGTTGCTATTTCATTGCATTGGCTTGGATCCGTACTTCCACTCCGCACTGTGGAGTGTCTACATAAATTAACTCCATGAATATACAGGTGCTGAATCTGGAAATTAGGGTTTTGACCAGCAGTTCAAGCCTCCTTCAAAGCCCACTGCAGTCAATGGAGAGACTCCTGTTGACTTCCATGGCTTTGGACCAGGCCCTTGATGTCTTACATTTATCTGTAAGGCGGGGGGGGGGGGCTTTCTCCTCAGTGAGGTTAGCTGCTACACAAGTGCTTGTACAAGCTCCTTCATGGATAATTCAGGGACAAGCCTTGCCTCACAAGAGAGGTTCTCCTCATCCTTCCATGTGTCTCTGGGTGCCTTGCTCACATCGGCAGCAATCCGGGGACTGAGTTATGGACCAAGACTCAAAGCTTTTTGTGATTCTATCCACTTCCACACTTAGTACTAATGTGGGTGAAGACTGCAACCTACTTTGCAGCCCCGTATTCATGCCGGAACTCACTTCTAGTTCTGGTTCCTCTGAGGTCAGAATCTAACTTCTCTCTGCTGGGAGAGAGGGAGAGAGAAGGCAGGATGTTACTGGTGTGGATGCTGTAAGACACTTCTAAGATTATTCTGTGCCTTGGCAGGTATTTTCATCTACGTCACTGCTGTGGAGGCTAGATCCGTTGCAACAGCCCAGTTTGAAAAGTGGCAGCTAGTCCAAGGGCTCTGCATCGGCAGGGGTGGCTGATTTACTAGAACGTTGCGTACTTCGTAACTGAGGTAGGCTGGGCACAGCGCGCTATCCAACTGTACGGGCAAGTGGCTTTCCGGGTTTAAAGACCGTATCTGAGAAGCTATTCAGGGGGCAGAATCTTAGCGTGGCTGCCCCCAGGAACGGAGAATGGAGCTGTGGAGGCTGAGGCTAGAAGAGCTGTGGCCTTCGCTCCCCACTGGAACAGAAGAGATAGCCATGACAGACACTCATCGGGAGCCCATTGGAAGAGGCCCGTCCCAGCTGGCTGAAAGGAAAGGAGACAGAAGAAATCTCTGAGGAGATTTGGATGGGAGTAAAATTGATTGGGAGAGTGATGTGACGTGAAAATGTCTGACAGAAAAGCACGATGTAAATATGTATGTGGCTTCCAGCACAACAATGCAAGCATAACTATGAATGGCAGCCAATCACAGACTGGATTAAAGCTGATGGGTATGCACCCCACTACTCCCCTCATACAAGGGTCCCCCACTCTCTCTCAATCATAGAATCATAGAATATCAGAGTTGGAAGGGACCTCAAGAGGTCATCTAGTCCAACCCCCTGCTCAAAGCAGGACCAATTCCCAGCTAAATCATCCCAGCCAGGGCTTTGTCAAGCCGGGCCTTAAAAACCTCCAAGGAAGGAGACTCCACCACCTCCCTAGGTAACGCATTCCAGTGTTTCACCACCCTCCTAGTGAAATAGTTTTTCCTGATATCCAACCTGGACCTCCCCCACTGCAACTTGAGACCATTGCTCCTTGTTCTGTCATCTGCCACCACTGAGAACAGCCGAGCTCCATCCTCTTTGGAACCCCCCTTCAGGTAGTTGAAGGCTGCTATCAAATCCCCCCTCATTCTTCTCTTCTGGAGACTAAACAATCCCAGTTCCCTCAGCCTCTCCTCATAAGTCATGTGCTCCAGACCCCTAATCATTTTTGTTGCCCTCCGCTGGACTCTTTCCAATTTTTCCACATCCTTCTTGTAGTGTGGGGCCCAAAACTGGACACAGTATTCCAGATGAGGCCTCACCAATGTCGAATAAAGGGGAATGATCACGTTCCTCGATCTGCTGGCAATGCCCCTACTTATACAGCCCAAAATGCCGTTAGCCTTCTTGGCAACAAGAGCACACTGTTGACTCATATCCAGCTTCTCGTCCACTGTGACCCCTAGGTCCTTTTCAGCAGAACTGCTTACCTAGCCATTCGGTCCCTAGTCTGTAGCAGTGCATGGGATTCTTCCGTCCTAAGTGTAGGACTCTGCACTTGTCCTTGTTGAACCTCATCAGGTTTTTTTCTGCCCAATCCTCTAATTTGTCTAGGTCCCTCTGTATCCGATCCCTACCCTCTAGTGTATCTACCACGCCTCCTAGTTTAGTGTCATCTGCAAACTTGCTGAGAGTGCAGTCCACACCATCCTCCAGATCATTAATAAAGATATTAAACAAAACCGGCCCCAGGACCGACCCTTGGGGCACTCCACTTGAAACCGGCTGCCAACTAGACATGGAGCCATTGATCACTACCCGTTGAGCCCGACGATCTAGCCAGCTTTCTATCCACCTTACAGTCCATTCATCCAGCCCATACTTCTTTAACTTGGTGGCAAGAATACTGTGGGAGACCGTATCAAAAGCTTTGCTAAAGTCAAGAAATAACACATCCACTGCTTTCCCCTCATCCACAGAGCCAGTTATCTCATCATAGAAGGCAATTAGGTTAGTCAGGCACGACTTCCCCTTCGTGAATCCATGCTGACTGTTCCTGATCACTTTCCTCTCCTCTAAATGTTTCATAATTGATTCCTTGAGGACCTGCTCCATGATTTTTCCAGGGACTGAGGTGAGGCTGACTGGCCTGTAGTTCCCCGGATCCTCCTTCTTCCCTTTTTTAAAGATGGGCACTACATTAGCCTTTTTCCAGTCATCTGGGACCTCCCCCGATCGCCATGAGTTTTCAAAAATAATGGCTAATGGCTCTGCAATCTCACCCGCCAACTCCTTTAGCACCCTCGGATGCAGCGCATCCGGCCCCATGGACTTGTGCACGTCCAGTTTTTCTAAATAGTCCCGAACCACTTCTTTCTCCACAGAGGGTTGGTCACCTTCTCCCCATGCTGTACTGCCCAGTGCAGCAATCTGGGAGCTGACCTTGTGCGTGAAGACAGAGGCAAAAAAATCATTGAGTACATTAGCTTTTTCCACATCCTCTGTCACTAGGTTGCCTCCCTCATTCAGTAAGGGGCCCACACTTTCCTTGATTTTCTTCTTGTTGCTAACATACCTGAAGAAACCCTTCTTGTTACTCTTAACATCTCTTGCTAACTGCAACTCCAAGTGTGATTTGGCCTTCCTGATTTCACTCCTGCACGCCTGAGCAATATTTTTATACTCCTCCCTGGTCATTTGTCCAATCTTCCACTTCTTATAAGCCTCTTTTTTGCATTTAAGATCAGCAAGGATTTCACTGTTTAGCCAAGCTGGTCGCCTGCCATATTTACTATTCTTTCTACACATCGGGATGGTTTGTTCCTGCAACCTCAATAAGGATTCTTTAAAATACAGCCAGCTCTCCTGGACCCCTTTGCCCTTCATGTTATTCTCCCAGGGGATCCTGCCCATCTGTTCCCTGAGGGAGTCAAAGTCTGCTTTTCTGAAGTCCAGGGTCCG
>NC_048304.1:2400428-2480530 GCF_013100865.1 Trachemys scripta elegans | reverse complement strand
ATGAGTAGTTAACTTTAATTGGCATATGTAGAGAGCACAGAACTCAGTGTTTGCTTTGGTTTTAATAATCAAGCTGTGAAGGTCACTGCCAGTCACCGTATTGCACTTAAACTCTGAATTCAGAGCTTTCCCTGCCCCCTCCAGAGCAATATGACCACGAATGGTTATGAATCACTGCATTGTTCCTATGCAGTGTATCAGCAGACTGTTGGGAAATGAAGAAACAATAGAGTGCAATTCAGAGTTCTTTAACTCCACCTTGGTGACTAGCATGGACTCCTTCAGACTTGTTGCTGTTATGACACTCTCTCATTGTGGTTGCTACATTGTGGTTGTCCCCCCGGGCAGCGGGCCCCAGCCCCCCCGTCCCGCAGGGGAACGAACGGGGCTGGGCTGCCGATGCCTCCGCCCCGGGGCCGCCGCGGGATAGCACCAGCTGGGCAGCAGCCCAGACGCGACTGGCCAGGGGCTGGGCGCAGCGTGCGCGCTGCTGGGTCCCCGCAGCAGGCCCCGGCTCGGGGGGTTTGGAGGCGCTGCAGCCGCGGAGCGCCATGGCCGCTTCCTCCCCCGCGGCAGTGGGAGCTGCAGCAGTGGCTGCTCCCGAGTCCCACTGCCCGGGGGGACAACAACAGCCGCCGCCTGGCCCCGCGGGCCGCCCCCTCCCTACCGCCCGACTGAGTCCTGCCTGCTCGGGACCAGGCCGGATTCTCACTCACCCCGGCCCCAGCCCCGCGCTTCCCCTGAGTCTCCCGGGCCTCCCTCCAGCGCTTGCGGAGGGAGGGGGAAGGGTGAGCCCGGGGAAGAGGCGGGGATTCGGGGAGGGAGCCATTCGGGGAGGGAGCCAATCGGGGGAGGAGGGGGCAGAGTCGGGGCGGGGGGGGGGGTGCGAGCACTTCCGGGCTCTAGGCTTCGGGGCATTTCCTTGTTTGTCCAGTGTCCCGACCGCATGTCGGTCGGGACGCGGGACAAACAAGGAAATATCGGGACAGTCCCGATAAAATCGGGACGTCTGGTCACCCTACTCTGAAACCAGTTTTAACCCAAAGATGCATGTAAATGACTCAGCTAAAAGCCCTTTTAAACAGTCACTGCCCTGCATCAGAAGCCTGATTTCTTACAGCTGCAGACTCATTCCCCCAGGGAGAAAACAGTGCAGGGGGAAATGCTATCATTTTCCATGAAAAATTACAAATGAAGTTAAAATATTTCATTCCGTCCAGTTTTTCTGTTTTTTGACTAATTTTTTTTAAATGCAAGCATTGGGGTTTTTTGTCTCTTCCCTCCTCTCCATATTTTCCTTTTCCCATTGCAAAAGGGAGTGAAGGGGTGGGGAGTAAATGTCATGAAGATATTCCTGGTTGTTGTCTTTTTTTAAACAAAAGGAAGTTTTGACCAAACTGAACATTTTCAATGAAAATTTACATTTTGATCACAAAGATTTTTTTTAATTGCAAAAGTATTTGTCTGCAAAAGTTTTCACCATCTCCAGTAGAGAGACAGGTACCGGCTACAATTGTATAGGGTTTGGTTGCAGATGAAGAAAATTTTCCATACCTGCAAAGCAACTAACTTGGACCACATGGAAAACTCCTACTTCTGTCCATGAAAGGATCCACTCCAGGAACAGAACCTGAAGAAATGTACCAGCACCCCCCAAGCAGCAAAGCACTGATCCACGAATATAACTACATTGAGGGTTGGGTGCCAAATGGGGGTAGTTTTATGAAGAGGGCACAGAAAAAAAAATCTATCCAATAAACATATAGAACATGATTATTGTTCACCTATTATAAAGAGGACATAGAATGACACTAAGGGCATAGAGGATACATAAGCATTAGGAATTGTAAGGTTACTTAAATGGGAATTTAGAACAAAATAGACAAAATAAAATGCTGTGGAATATCTGAGGTGTTGCAGCTGCACTCAAAGTTCTGTAATCTTTTGGGAAGTCCCAGCCAAGGCATACAACATTTGAGAGTATATTTTCTATTAGTATTCAGTGTGTAAAAGTGTTTTCTGGATGTATCAAGAAGAGAATATACCCTTTAGAGTCTATCTTAGAGATGCAGACTTTCATTGAGTCAGGGTATTTATAACAAAGGAGCACAAAAAACCCACAGACACAAAGCAAGTCTCAAACAATGTTCTGTGCCTTTCAAACAACTGCTCAGATACCAGATAATTAACAAGAAATCATTAACATTAACAATAACTGCACTTGTATTACTTTCCTTGCTTTGAGAGCTGGATTTGGTAGCACACTTGAGAGCTTTCACAATGGTCCTGGTTGATAAACTATTAGAGTGAAATTCACATCTCATTTTGCAGTTAACACTCCTCATCAGATCAGCTTTTACCAGTCCCGGCCTGCCCCCATTCCTGGCAGCCATCCATTTGTTTTTAATAGATACAGACACTTTCCTTCTAAAAACACAGTCGATGCTAAGGTGCTCGTTATGTGGGAAATTATAGGAAACGGAGACAGCAATTCTAGACCATTACAAAACAGCGGTTGTCACCGTTCTCCCATTCCCTAGTTTGAGGCCTCACAGGAATGATTACAGAATGTTCCTTAAACATGTTGTCTTTATCCCTGGGATCCTGCAGGGAAAGGGCTTCAGTCACATGCTGAAGCTAGCTGAAGGGCAATACCTCAGCCAAAGACGAGTGAGGCAGCTTCCTTGGATAGATTTTCTTCACTGAAATTGAACTTGCTCCAAGTATTTTATTGTTATTAGAAGAAAAAATGAGAACCTGTCTAGGTCATTCCAGTCTCTAGATCCCACCGGCAGAATTGTCCCAAGAAAGTCACGCTTCCACCAGACAAATATTTTGCAGTAAATGAGCTTCCAGGTTGTGTTTTGAAAATGCAGCATTCCAAATGTTTATACGGCTTGGCTTTCATCGTAGCCCACTCCAGAGTGAGTGCAAGTTTATTAAAGCTCACAAAAAAACCCTGTAGGGAATGCAGGTAACTATTATGATTGTTTGTGTAGTGCTCACAAGGTGCGAGGTGCTCTACACAGACGTAAAAATGTGTCATGGTTCAGGTCCTGAGGATCTAGGTAGGCGGCATAATAATTTAGAGTAACAAAGCTGTGTGAATGAGCAGGGCTCTGTCCTGTAAATCCATGATGTTTATTTTCAGGATCTTGTAATTATTGAAACGGAGGCTATGCCGGAATTCAGTACCCCAGCCCCACTGACAGACTGGAGCCAACAATTGGAAGCTATCAATTATTATTGAGATGTAGGTCAGAACTAGTGGATGTAAACTGGCCATCAACAAGTTTAGGGTTGAAATCAGGCAAACGTTTCTAACCATCAGATGAGGGCAGTTCTGGAACAGCCTTCTAAGAATGGGGGCAAAAAAAAACAACTGGCTTCAAGACTGAGCTTGATAAGTTTATGGGGGGGGAGGGGGAGGATGCTGGGACTGACTATGATGGCACGTAGCCAATCTGACTGTTAGCAGCAAATATCTCCAACTGCCAGTGATGGGACACTAGCTGGGGAGGGCTGAGTTACTACAGAGAATTCTTTACCAGGTGTCTGGCTGGGGGGGTCTTGCCCACATGCTCAGAGTCTGATCACCATAGGTGGGGTCGGGAAGGAGTTTTCCTCCAGGTCAGATTGGAAGAGACCCTGAGGGTTTTTTGCCTTCCTCTCCAGCATGGGTCTCAGGGCACTTGCGGGTTTAAACTAGTGTAAATGGTGAATTCTCTGTAACTTGAAGTCTTTAAATTATGATGTGAGGATGTCAGTAACTCAGCCAGAGGTTATGGGTGTATTACAGGAGGGGGTGGGTGAGGTTCTGTGGCCTGCACTGTGCAAGAGGTCAGACTAGATGATCATGATAGTCCCTTCTGGCTGGAAAGACTATGAGTCTAGTGCTGCCATGCCCTCCTCACAGGACTGCTATGAACATTAATGGACACATTCTGCATCTTTAGTCACAATAAGCAGGACCTCTGACTTCACAAGCAGCTCCCTTTATTTCAATGGACCAGAGTCTCCTACATGTTCTCATACTAAGAGCTTCTTTACTCCATGCATCATCTCACTGACGGGCCCTTAATATTTGTTCTGCTCTTAGAAAATGAAAAGTTCCCTATAAGTCCTAGGTATGCAAGGTCTAAATGTCCCTCTGCAACGAACTGCCTATAGCCCCTCTGATCTCCGACTAGTACCGCTCTGCTGCAGGGTTCCTGTCTCCTCTCCTTTTCTTTCATTCCCCTTGTCTCTTTTTCCCTATATCCCACGTCTCTCTCCCACCATCTGAAGCCTTCTGAAAATTCAGCCCGAACTGCCAGGCAGCTGGTATCTCCTCCATCTCTGAGCCAGGACAAGATTACCTTGCTTCTCCTCTGCCTCACTTGCACCGAGATTCACCACCCATGGCTGGTACTTCCCTGCCCCCAGGAAATGAACAAACCTCCAGACTCCGCCAGATCTTCCCCAGTGCCTTAGCAATTGCTCACTCTCCCACGAGCAGAAAGTCCCATTCCCAGGCTTTCCTGTGTGTTTGGGGTTTGTAGAGCAACCAATGAGTAGGCTGGGGCCCAGTTGGCTTAATTTGCTCCTACTGGCTGAGCTGTGCCTCTGACATGATTTAATCAGCATCACCAGGCGGAGCTTATAGGTGCCTTGCAATTAGAATATCCTGATTGAACAGGCAGGCTCTTGTCCGTCCCCAGACCCATCCCCTTCAAGCAATCAGAAACTAGAGCACTCAAGGGACACGGCTGCAACTTACCAGGTCTCCTGAACGTCTCCTGCACACTCAAACATCTGCAGCGAGGCAAGTGTTAGACAATTCTGACAGCGAGGCCAGGGCCGGCTCCAGGCACTAGCCCACCAAGCATCTGCTTGGGGCGGCGCCTGGACGGGGGCGGCGCGGCGGGGCGCTCTGGCCCGAGAGCGGGGCCGTGACTGGGCTCGCCACCCTCCCGCTGCGTTCCCGCCGCCGGGGAGAGCGAAGCCGCGGCGGGCTCGCCGCCCTCCCCCCGGCACTCTGGCGGGTCGGGGATTGCGGGCCCGCGGTTGGACTCGGCGCCCTCCCCTGCCGCGCTGGGGGCAGCGGGTGGCTTTTTTGCCTAGGGCAGCAAAAAAGCCAGAGCCAGCCCTGAGTGAGGCGCACTGAGAGCAGGACAGACCCCTGGGTGTCCAATAGCACAAACTCCCTAAAAATAAAGAGGTCCCTACCACAAGTTCTCAGCACCTCCAAACATGTGTTCACTGGTCAAACCCTGGGTAGTTTTTCTTCTCACTGTGGGTGAAATCTTGGTCTCACTGAAGCCAATAGTAAAACTATCACAGACTTTAATGGAGCCATTATTTCACCATGCGTCCGCAGGTTTAATAGCATGTTCCTTGTCCTTCCCCAAAATGCTTCTTTTGGACGGTAACAGTTTTTCCCTGAGGATAATGCTGCTACCATCAGGGAGGGATGCCTTTACTTGGGAGATATGTGGGTGGTGGATGTTCAAAAACACCTACTCCTTTCTGAACGCAGGCAGAATTGGTGTGTTTAATTTCAAAATGAATTACTTCCATGGCTATTTTTCTGAAAAGTTATTCACATCAAACAGAGATGTTGCACAAAAGACATAACGCCAGCCTGCTTGAGCAATTATGAGTGTTGTTTAATTACAATATATTTATGAAATGAAACAAGCGTCAAGAGTTCACTCTCATGCAGAGACAATTGTGACAGCAAAGGAGAATTTCAACCCCACCATTCAAGCTAATTCCAGGTACCAGGTTATTGTTTGCATTGAGTTTTTTTTTTTTAAATTCCTTTTACATTATTCTAACATCTCAGCAAAATTATACTCATCTTTAATAAATATCATCTCTAACTAGCCACGGAGGTATCATTTAAAGCACCGTTCTGCATGATGAGTGCACAACGTAACGTGATAATACTGACCACTTTCCAAGCAAGAGGTCACTGATATGCACTCTGACTCCAGAAAACCCCATCTATCTGTAGAAATTCAAATCCAAGGTTAAAATCTTCAGCATCTATAGTTCTCAGGGCAGCTCTGTCCCCAGAGGGATATCCATCATGGCTAAACTTGTTAAAATTCCTCAGCTCCCTGAATATAGGCACTTCACAAGAATTCTAATAAAAAGCCACATTTCAGTGCCATCGGAAGTCAAGTGAGAAATGATCATGATACTTTTCACAACTAGCCCCAAAACTAGAAAGAAAAACCAAAGCTCTGAGGAGATCTTCATAGCCATTAATACAACAACTCCGACAGGCTCATCAACACGACGACCAAAGGCTTTGATACACCACAGCAGTCAGTACCCCATGGTTCACACCAGCAAACGAGCTACATTGCTAGTGAGCCTGGACCCATTTTTATAGTGCAGGTGATGAAGGCAGAAATCCTGCATTTGGGTTATTACTACGTCAAGGCAGGAGGTGCAACAGCACCTCTAGTTCCAGCACCTATGTCCATATCTAGATTACCTGAAGGATCCCTCCCTGTCTCTCCACTGTCTCATGGCAAGAGAGGGACTGCAGAATTCCTTCCCTTTTTCCCCACAGCCTACTCTGCTCGGTGCTTCCTCTCTTTATAGTAACCACCCAGCTTGGCTTTATCTTTAAGTAGGTCTGGCCCACTCTTCAGGTGCAGTCAGGTGGGTTAAGTGACTTTTCAGGCCCACATTAAGCATTTCACCACTTGTGTGGGGTACGCAGGCTACCACATTATGCTATGGAGTCAGTTCAATGCATTATGGATGAGCACAGTACTAGCAGAATGGGGCCCCAGCTGGAGCTTCTAGGCATCATTGCAATACCAAAAAGATACTTTTTAGAGAACTTACAAAAGACAGAATCCTTCCAAAATGAATTCCCACAACACTACCGCTCACAAACAAATGCTCTATTCATACACATAAGAATAAACTCTCTACAGTTTCTAGATTACATGGAAGCCACAGGAATAAACATCCACCATAGCTCACAGAATTAAAAGATTCTCTTAATCGAAAAAAAAAATAAAGGCATTTATTTTAAAAAATCCTAACGTTAAAGAAAGAAGCCAAATTAAATCGCTGTTGATTGGGAAATGGAATGGGTATTTTTATTGTAACATTCAGCATCCATGGCATGGCAGGTAACACTCATTATACACACAGGATGCATGTTGCAGAGGAGCATGTCTGAAAAGCAGGGCATCTTGTTGAGGAACCAGGGCTAGAACATTCCACATCCTCTGTGCTGCAGGTCCATGATCCTTTGTCCTTTCCAACAAGTCCCACAGATTCCTCTCAAAGCTCCTATAGAACTTCAGAATTCTTTCCCGACGGGTTCTCATCCCCACACCTTCCAACGTGGAGTATAACAGATCTACAGTCTATCTGATAGGCCAAAAGCCAGATTCCGGTTCAATTTTGGTGCACTCTCAGATTTTTTAACTGAAGGCTTCTTACATCTCTTTTCAACCATGAAGTGACAGGAGGCCTCAGTCAGGCCCCACAAGTGATGTGGGGTTGGAACGTAGAGATGGATGGGAAGACTAAAGGCCCACCAAGAATTTGGAAGGCAAGCGGTTTACTGAGGTGTTGGGGGCGTGGGGTGAGAATTATTCAAGCCAACCTGACCTTTACTTGATTTCTGGGATAAATTCATGAAGGGCCTGATCCAAAGCCCATCAAAGACGCCCATTGAATTCAGTGATCATTGAATCAAGGTAACAGAGCATGTCGGACAATGTAATATGACAATTCCTGAGCCATTAGTGAAAGGACAGGAAAACAAGAAACTGTCTCTTGAATGGAAATAACTTTGCTTCCACAGATACTATACTTGACATGAAAGTAACTACACAAGTTACTTACCATTCTGCATGTCAATGATAAGTGCAAAGTAATGCACATGGGAAAACATAATCCCAACTATACCTATAAGATGATGGGGTCTAAATTAGTTGTTACCACTCAAGAAAGAGATCTTGGAGTCATTGTGAATAGTTCTCTGAAAACATCTGCTCAGTGTCCAGTGGCAATCAAAAAAGCTAATAGAATGTTAGGAATCATTAGGAAAGGGATGGAAACAACACAGAAAATATCATAATATCACTATATAAATTCATGGTATGCCCACACCTTGACTACAATGTGGAGTTCTGTCTCAAAAAGACAGAATTGGAAAAGTACAGAGAAGGGCAACAAAAATTATTAGGATATAGAACTGCTTCCATATGAGGAGAGATTAATAAGACAGGGACTGTTCAGCTTGGAAAAGAGACGACTAAAGGAGAATATGATAGAGGTCTATAAAATCATGATGGGTGTAGAGAAAGTAAATAAGGAAGTGTTATTTACTCCTACTCATAACACAAGAACTAGGGGTCACCAAATGCAGGCAGCAAGTTTAAAACAAAAAAAGGAAGTATTTTTTCACACAACGCACAGTCAACCTGTGGCACTCGTTGCCAGAGGATGTTGTGAAGGCTAAAAATATAACGGGATGTCCCTAAACCTCTGACTGCCAGAAGCTGGGACTGGATGACAAGGGGTTGGGTCACTCGATACTTTCTCTGTTCTGTTTATTCCCTCTGAAGCATCTGGTACTGTCCACTGTCAGCAGACAGGATATTGGGCTAAGTGGACCACTGGTCTGACCCAGTCTGGCCATTCCCATGTTCTTAATATAGAGATGATACACAGCTCTACATACCCTTCAGTCCTTCACCACATGGGACCACAGCCCTGACACCAAGATGGCCCAGTGCTTGGATGAGATCAGCTCATGGATTAGAACAGCTGACTGACCCTGAACCCAAACAAGGCAGAAGAGAGTATTTGGAAGAGTGCAGTCGCAGTACTGTCTCTGTTGGTTGAAGCTACACATCCACAATTGGTTAATGCTGTCCATAGTTTAGGCGTACCCTTGGATTCCTTGCTGATGCTGAGCTCTCACACAGAAGCATCTGTGAGTAATGCTTTCTGCCACCTCTGCTCGGCTTGAAGACTTTGTCCCATCCTGATGACCTGGTCACCGTTATTCATGCCTTCCTCACCTCTTGGCCAGATTACAGCAACACAATATCTCTGGGCAGGAATCCTTCAGCACTTAGGAAACTCCAACTAGTACAAAACACTGTGGTGCCATCTCCTCAGCAACACAGGCGACTGTGCACACCACACATCTGCCCTCAGCTCTTTTCATGGGTTCCCATAGAATTTCTGTACAAGTTCAAGGTCTCAGCCCTTATATTCAAAGCACTCCATGGCCTGGGCCCATTCCGTCTTAAGGATCATCTAACACGCCAGGATGAAGACCATGATCAACAAGTATACTCCTCCGGCACAATGGAACTCTCACCAGTAAGAGTAAAGCTCATGTGGGCGGGAGACAGAACTTTCTCCAGGGGCGATCAGAGACTGCGGAATGAACTCTCCCAAGATCTAAGGATCATTACAAACCTCACCATCTTCTTTTTGTGTCTTCTCTAACACAGAGCAACAGGTATATTTATTTAAAAAAAATCAAAACCCACCAAGACAAGACACTCCACTGCACATGCTTCTCCTGAGCAAAGGATGAGAGAACAAAAAACACATGACACGTTAGTCACATGGCTTAATGCATTACTGAAAGGAGCTCAGATACTACAGTCATGAATGTGGTATAAGAACCTATTAGGGCTGTCAATCGCAGTTAACTCACGCAATTAACTCAAAAACATTAATTGTGATTAAAAAAATTAGTGCAACTTACAATGTAGATTTTGTTACATAACTGCACTCCGACAAAACAATGTAAAAAACTTTAGACCCTACAAGTCCACTCAGTCCTACTTCTTGTGCAGCCAATCGCTAAGACAAACAAGTTTGTTTACATTTATGGGAGATACTGCTGCTTGCTTCTTATTTACAATGTCAAGTGTACAGAAAGTGAGAACAGGCATTTGCATCGCATTTTTGTAGCCGCCATTGTAAGGTATTTACGTGCCAGATACGCTAACCATTCATATGCCCCTTCATGCTTTGGCCACCATTCCAGAAGACATGCTTCCAGGCTGATTATACTCATTAAAAAAATAATGCGTTAATTAAATTTGTGACTGAACTCTGGGGGAGAATTGTATGTCTCCTGCTCTGTTTTACCCACATTCTGCCATATATTTCATGTTAGAGCAGCCTTAGATGATGACCCAGCAAGTGTTGTTCATTTAAGAACATATTCACTGCAGATTTAACAAAATGAAGGTACCAATATGAGATTTCTAAAGATTGCTACAGCACTCGACCCAAGGTTTAAGAATCTCAAGTGCCTTCCAAAATCTGAGAGAGATGAGGTGTGGAGCAAGCTTTCAGAAGTCTTAAAAGAGCAACACTCCAATGTGGAAACTACAGAACCCGAACCATCAAAAAAGAAAATCAACCTTCTGCTGTTCTGGTGGTGACATCTGATTCAGATGAAAATGAACATGTGTCGGTCCACACTGCTTTGGATCGTTAACCAAGTCATCAGCATGGACGCATGTCCTCTGGAATGGGGGTTGAAGCATGAAGGGACATATGAATCTTTAGCACATCTTGCATGTAAATCCCTTGCAATGCTGGCTACAACAGTGACATGAGAATGCCTGTTCTCACTTTCAGCTGACATTGGAAACAAGAAGTGGGCAGCATTATCTCCCGCGAATGCAAACAAACTTGTTTGTCTGAGCGATTGGCCGAACAAGAAATAGGACAGAGTGGATTTGAAGGCTCTAAAGTTTTACATTGTTTTATTTTTGAATGCAGTTATTTTTTGTACATAATTTTACATTTGTAAGTTCAGCTTTCATGATAAAGAGATTGCACTACAATACGTGTAATAGGTGAATTGAAAAATACCATTTCTTTTATTTTTTACAGTGCAAATATTTGTAATAAAAATAAATATAAAGTGAGCACTGTACACTTTGTATTCCGTGTTATAATTAAAATCAATATATTTGAAAACGTGGAAAAAATCCAAAAATATTTAAATAAATGGTATTCTATTATTGGTTAACGGCACGATTAATCATGTGATTATTTTTTTTAATCACTTGACAGCCCTAGACCGTATATAGAATAGAATCTTTCTAGCTCTTTTGAGCCTCTCGGAGTAGAAACTACGAGTTTAAGTCACCTTTGGCCCTCTCGGTTTTGCACCGAGTGCAGGTTGTCTGAGCCGACAATCAGCCCCTAGGATGCACATGCAAGCAATAATGTTTCCTTAGTCAAATATTTGAAAAGTTGCTTTTACCGAAAGAAGCTTTTTTCTTCCCTTGTATTTTTCTGTAAACTGCTTTTAACAGAGTCTCTGGCTGATGCATCGCTCACATCGTGCCATGCAAATGGCTGTGACCCATCACGATAATGCAACCTCCGCCCTGGAAATCTGAAATGAAAACAAATCTCATTATGGAAAAAACATCCATATGTAAGAGAAGGAGGAGTCCTTCCTGGGTAAAGGCCATGCAGGCTGCTCAAGATAATTTAGATGTAATTACCATTTCAAATAGCTACATGAGAGGCACGTTCGCAAATCTCTGTTGAAGAGACCTCTGCCTGCACTTCCCGCATGTGCTGCTTCACAATGATTCAAATGTCATGAGCGTTCCACTGACTTGAAAGATGTCAATGTATATTTACCACCTACTTTCGTAAGCACCATATTTTTCTGAAAGCTCCGTGCGTGCCCATGAGCTGGGGAGAGGCAGCTCACACTTGTCAATGACCCATTCGTTTTCCATAGGAGCTGCTTTCTTGTGCTTCAAAATGTATGCTATCAACTTAAAAAATAATCAGTCACCTGCCCTTCTGGTTACAAAGATAACCTTCAAAATGTGAGTCAAACCTCACAGGGTGCAGTGCTGCCTGCCTGAGTTAGCAGGAGCTGAAACAATAGCTCTGGGGAAAGCATGAACTCCCCCATTCATCTCAGTGGGGCATTAATTCTGAACCCAACCATGAGCATTGCAGACTCGTTCAGCTCTGATCCAAGCACACAAGAAAGAAGCTGGAGGGTGATATTAGGAAGCTCTATCTGATCTACCAAGTGGCACCTCAGTGCGGCATCCATGAGTGGGGTGGAGCAGGTCAGAGCACCCCCACTTATCTGTTTATTTTACAGTCTGACCCCTCTGACCCTTCCAGCTCTGAAAGGATTTTTACAAGGAGAGAGCTGTATCCAGGCAAGCCTGTTATTATTCATGATAGACCTAAGGTGATGTTTGCCAAAAACCCACCCCTCCTTGTACAGTTGCTACTGGGTGGGTGGGAACAAATCTCTGCATTTAAGAATGAGAAACCAATGCTGGAATAAACGTGAAGAACTGGTCTAAATCTCAGCCCAAGCTGAACCCAAAACCTTTCTAGATATTCAGCTAATTCTGGGTAACTCATGCTGTGCCTTATCCAAGATTTCTTCTGAGGCACTTCTTATTGGCTCGGGATTCCCCAGGGACGGAGGAAGAGGTTACTTACCTTGTACAGTAACTGGAGTTCAAGATGTGTCACTATGGGGGTTCCCCTTCTGGACGTGCGCATGCCCATGTGCTCTTAGTGAGTTTTGCTAGCAGTGTTAGCGGGTCTGCGCCTGCACCCTATACATCCTTGTGCTCCGGGGCAAGAGCATATGCCACTCCAGTTCCTTCTCAGACATGAAATCCAGTCAGAAGACTGAGGCAGAGAGGAAGGAAGGCAGGTAACGGAGCATCTATTAGGGAACAGACATCTTGAAGAACCTTGTACAGGAACTTGGATAAGTAACTCTCCTTCCAGTACTGTCCCTATGGGTCCTCCGACTTCAGGAAATTCCTGAGCAGTACCTCAATTACGGAGAAGGGTGCTGAGGAGACAGATTCAGTGCGGACTATAGAGTAGCATCGCCATAAGCTGCATCAGCTCTGGGAGCGGATATGAGAACCCAGTGCCGGGGGAAAGTGTGCACAGAAGCCTAAGTGGCTGCCTTGCCCGTATCTGGATGGACATGTTTTTCAGTAGGGTGAGAGACGTAGACTGAGCCCTGGTGGAATGATCAATCCCCCTGGGAGTGGGATGAACCCCAAAGCCCTCATAATACGTTAGGATGCACCCCAAAACCCATTTAGAGAGTCTGTGAGTAGAGAGAGGGTGCCCTTTCATTCATTCTTCAACCAAGATGAACAGCCTAGGGAGAAGCTCTAGAGGGCTTAGTCCTGTCACGGTAAAAGGCAAGCGCTCTTCTTACACCTAGTGTCGGTAGGCTCACTTCATCGCTTGCAGAGTGAGGCTTGGGATAATCGCTAATGTGGAATTCTGAAGAAACTCTGAGCAGGAGAGGACGGTGTGGGTGTAGTATCACCTTGCCGCACCAGAACCCTGTGTTCAATGAGTCAGCCAGGAGGGCTCCCAGCTCTGCTCCCCTCCTGGCCAAGGCGATGGCGATGAGGAATGAGGTCTTGAGGGACAAAGAGAGGAGGGAACAGCTCCTCCCAGTTCAAACAGGGGTTTCCTCAGCCCGTGAAGGACTAAGTTAAGGTCACATGGTGGAATACGTTCTTTGACAGGAAGAAAGAGCTTGAGCAGGCCCTTAACAAACCTGATAGTCGATGGGCGAATGAAGACTGAACACCTCTCAATGGAAGGGGGCAGGGATGGCAGCCAGGGGAACCTTCTCTGAGCTCAGCAATAATTCTGTCGTTTTTTTAATTTAGCAGGTAACCGAGAATGTGTGTCAGACGAGATTCAAGAGCAGTTACAGACCGGTGGCTGCACCAAACCTGAAAGCGTTTACCCTGCTGTCGGTAGATTTTCCTGGTAGTATGTTTTCTACTATTGAGCAGTGCTGCCTGCACCTCTGCAGAGCTGTCTGGTTCTGGGCCAGAGAACCATCTAGTCACTGGGCCTTGAGATGAAGTGACAAGCGGTCGTGGTGAGTGAAGAGGTGAGGCAGCTGTTGAGACATGCAAGACAGTTCTGGAAACCAAACTGGTCTTGGCCACAATGGTGCTATCAGGATGGATAGTAATCTCCCCTGTTTCAACTTGTTCAGGTCCTCGAACAGTAATGGCATCAAGAGACAGGCATATAGTAATACACACAGCCGAGGGATGGCGAAGCCATCTCCCATTGAATTGCAGTCCTCCCCTTGAACAGCATCATCTGCTCTTCGCAGCGGATGGTGTCATGAAGAGATCTATCTGCAGACAGCCCCAGCTGGGACATATCCTTCTGAATACCTCCATCAGCTCCTGCTCATAGTCGAGGCAGAAATGCCTGCTGAGACAGTCCGCCACTGTGTAGCTAACCTGCTGAGGTCTGTATGTGGGGAGATATGCACCAGTTCCATAGCCCCATGGCTTCAGCGTGTCAGGACTGGGATCTTGCTCCTCTTTGTTGACCAATATAATCCATTGCTACTCTGTTGGCCACAATTATTCTGATTGGGTGACCCCGGGCTGGGGAAGGAAGTAGTGAAAAGTGTAAGGGACTGCTCTGAGCACTAGTATTTTGATATGTGGGGGGGTCACTTCCCGTGGGGACTGTTTGCCCTCAGCTGTGACTTCCGGAAAGCTTGCACAGCGGCCTAGCAGGGAGGCATCTGTAGCAATGATCCTTGTGGAGAGAGGCTGTGAGAATGCAACGCCCACACAGACCTGATATTCTATGATTCTATGTTGGGAATTGGTCCTGCTTTGAGCAGGGGGTTGGACTAGATGACCTCTTGAGGTCCCTTCCAACCCTGATATTCTATGATTCTATGACCTTTGGAGCTCTTTCCACCCACCCAGAGATCCCCCAGCATCCATTATCTCTGCCTACAAGACCCCTGGGCTGGAAAGGTGGGAGCTAAAGGAGACTTATTAAAACTCACCAGAAGATTTAAAATCGAAGTCTGAATTCTGAAGCTAAGGGAAGCCCAACTAAGCTTCTCCAGCGCAGTGATTAGACAGACTAAAAGAAGAGACTGGCTATGTTTATAACAGGTAGAAACTTGATAAAGAAAATTAGAGAGTTTCTGCAATCTCTTTAGACCACCCCCTTCTGGCCTTACTGCAACTGATATAGCATATCTGAAACTATACGGTCTCATTTATCTTGTCAGGAAGACACAGTAGGGGAGGGACAGCCATTTCCAGGGAGAAGAACACACTGGCACTGAACTAGTATGAGTGCTCCTCAAAGTTTGAGGCTTTCCCCTATGGATGGCATATACGGTTAAAAAAAACAAAATACAAACTAAACCCAAAGGCCCAAATTAAATCACATCTCCTTCATTTCACATGATATTTAAAAATCCTTTAAAAAAGATTAAGCCACCCATCAAGGAAGGGTCTGAGGCATGACACGGTTGATTTTGTTCCAGCAACACAGCGGTTAAATAACTCCTATCTCACAAATTCACACAAGCATCCTGCCTTCAGCTCCCGTTCAAAATAACCATTATGGAGGCTGCATAGAGGTACTGACTTAGTTATGAGTGCCTGCCATATGGTGCCTATCACATTTGTCCCCTCCTGTGTTAAACTTTCTGGAGCTGATAAAAGAGCAGTTAGTAGCTCTTTGTTAAATAAATGTCAGCCAAGGCAAGCAGAGTGGAAATTTGGTGGTCAGATGTGGGTGGTCGATCGCTGCTGAAAAAGATTAGTTAGCTGATAGAGAATGATATTTACCAGCTGCCTACGGTGTCAGGAGTTGGGGAATGATACTGGCCTAAACAAAAATGTCTTGGAATAGTCCCCTATTGTTTCCATCAGGCTTTTCAGCTTGGCTGAAAAGGAACCTGCTGATCCCAACAAGACAAAGAAGACCCTTGAAATATTTTAAAGCCCGACTGAATCCTTAGTACTGCTTTTACCGCAGCACTGTGGGACGCCTTTGTGCTGAAATCTAAGTTGCAGCAATATAGTTTGCTTACAAGAAATGAAACCAACAGCCACAGATTCAAGCATCTCGCCAACGCCTAACCTCTGACGGGGATTTAGCACAGGTTTGCAAGCAAATCTTTTCCCAGGATGGTGGAGCTTGCAGCCCCCGTGTTCAGTATCAACATTCTCCAAAGGAACTGCAAGAATTCTTAAATACCCTGGGTCCAGCTCCTGAGCTGGTGTGAATTACAGCTGCTCTATCAAATGGAGCTGAGGATCTTAGCCTTCATGTAACAGATTTTCTGGGGAACAAAATGTACAGATCCTTGTGTGGTGCAAGGTTCATCAGAACCATTTCATCCAGCAACACACATAGGATATTCCTGGATTGAGACTAGATGGCTCTCTCTTTTCAATATTGTTTGGCTTATATTTGGGGTCTGATTCTCCTGACTTACAGTGGTGTAAATCAGAAGTAATGGTGTTACACCACTGTAAAACTGGGGTAGGTGAGAACCAGGAGTGTTTCTGGGTGCTGAGTTTTGTGATATGTTTGTTTCTCTGGTGTGGTGGGATTTGTTTTCACTGGGTTGTGTTTCAGAGCTATGGCCCAATCTTTTGGATGCATGCATGCGAGCAAAACAAACGTACATCTGTGCACACCTGCTGGCGTGTCTGCGCCATGGCCCTTGCAATCTGGGGTGCTGCGCTTCTGTGTATTTGCAACTCCTGTTACACACATTCATTGGGCAAAACTGCATGTGGACATTTGCAAATGCAGGCCTATGTTCTTTTTGGATCATTCGTGCCATGGTTGTGTGTCAGATGCCGGCTTGGGCCAAAATGGGGACCTCCAGAGCTAAAATCATGACCCCTGGTAGCTACAGCCAGACAGCTGGGCTCTATGACTGGGGCTGTAACAAATTCACATACTCTGTGGAGACACAACACACTCGGACCAATGGGTTGCACTTACTTTTAATTTCTTAGGGTGGCATCTGAGTGCCCTGAACGTCAATCTAAAACAAATGCATTTAAAGAAATGTGACTCGCTCGAGTGAGTAACTCACTAAAATCAAACACTAACCCCTTACCAACAGGAATAGTTGGTAGCTAATTAAAAGCCAGACAGAACAGGTGAGCCTTAAACCGTGCCTTGTAGTTTGTCCAACTCAGGCTTGTGCTGAGCGGCAGAGCAAGCATGTTGCATAGACGACACTTCCCAGAAAATAGCCATACTGGCCAGAGACACTTCCCAGAAAATAGCAAGCGTGAGTGTCCCCAAACAACCTCAACAGGGCAGGCCAGATCCCCACCCCTTCCCAAGGCCCCAGTTGCTCTGCATAACCTGCTCCCTGTGGGTTCCTCCCCGACGGCACAGAGTTGGCAAAGCAGCCCAGACGCACCTTCTGTTGTAGGGAGAATGTTAAGAAAGGGAGTATTACTGGAGCACCACTGTGCTCCAATGAACCCAGAACAGCCTCTTGGGTGTAATTACAGCCAGGTACAACTTAGAGCAGCCCTTAAACTGCTCTACATTATAGCAGGGGTAAAATAGTCCCTACCTAGCCTCAGGATTGAGTGGGGGGCAGTGGAGGTGGCGTAACAATTCTCCTCCAGAGGTGTCGGGTGCAGCATTGGTATAGCTGAGGATCCCACTCCCCTTCCCCCTGCCCCCATGGCACCTAACTGTACGTCAATGTATTTTTTCTCTCCTCTTTTTAATTGCTGTAATTCGACCTCTCTTACAATTCAATTAAGCATGTATCCTACATCTAAATGAAAATGGTTTGGGTGGGCATAGAGATTAGGAGGTGATGAAGTTTCCTGGATGGGAAAACTTCCTGGCATCACATTAAAAGTATTTCTGAGCTGCTGCAGAAACAGATTCTAAAGCAAACCAAAATCTAATCTACATGAAAAAGTCATCATAAGAATGGCCATGCTGGGTCAGACCAACGGTCTATCTAGCCCAGTATCCTGTCTTCCGACAGTGGCCAAGGCCAGGTGCCCCAGAGGAAATGAACAGAACAGGTAATCATCAAGTGAGGGTGACCAGACAGCAAATGTGAAAAATCAGGACGGGGGTGGGGGTAATAGGAGCCTATATAAGAAAAAGACCCAAAAATCACGACTGTCCCTATAAAATCAGGACATCTGGTCATCCTACTTGTCACCCATTCCCAGCTTCTGGCAAACAGATGCAACCCTCTTATGTTGACATTCTTAGCTGTGTTTAAGAGTGCATTATATCAAATTAGCCTAAGCCAATTGTCTAGCAACTTCACCTGCATTGTGTCTACATGGGACATTTGCACTGATTTAGTTCATTTGGTTTCTAGACCATTAAAACTAAATTGGTACAAATTTTCATGTAGACAGGCCTAAGAAGCAGGCCAGAGGGGATCACAGTGCTACTAACAATCATGATTTTATCAGGAATCTCACCATAATTAATGTTTTTCTTAAATCCCCAACTTTTGGAGTCATGTTATTGAATGGGAAACTGGCAGGGGCATTGTTCATGTGTTTTGTTGTTGGTTTTGTAAACAAAGATAGTTTATAGCCCTCACAGGTCCAAAGATAATGTGACCTAAGTGCACCCTAAAGGCTCAGAAACTAGAAGGCAAATTAAAAAAACTCCATACGTATTTTAATGTGATTTTTAAGCCAATATCATGATTTTGGGGGGCCTGACATGTTTGTTTGAACGTCTGAGGCTGGTAATACTGAGTTTAGAAGTAAAAGGAAAGAGGAAATACTTGCTCAAAATGCAAATAAATGGCTACTTTGGCACCACATCTAGCATGGGCGTAAAGTCCAGTGTCTTGGAGGGATTCCATTTTTGGGGTGCCAGGGTTGACGAAACATGGGAATCTATTGTCTTTTAAAATCATGCCAATGCTTTCACTTGGTCCCTGCGTTGTCCCTCCTTAGGCTTGCAGACTGGGCATCTGACTTACTGGGCACTCACAGCAGACTCACGCTGGCAAATTTTGTCATAGCTATTTTCAGATTCCACACTTGAGAGTCTCTCAATCTCCCTGTAATACGGGGCCGTTGTCTGTTAGCGCCCCCTTGCGGCAGGATGGGATGCTACACGAACCTGACTCCCGCCCATGTGCTATCACACGCAGTTCTGTATTCTTCTAGCCCTTGTTATGACCCTCCAACCAGGTCCTTAATAGTCTCTGCCCCCTTCAGGGTAATGGAGATTTGGGACTCCGATGGCTCTGGTGGGATCGCGATAGCCAAAGGTCTCCTGAGTTTAGAACCTTCTTCTCCAGCATCCTTAGCTGGAGTAGGTAGGGAAACACAGGCCACCTACTCCACCGGGTTCCTACTCAGGGCCCTTGTTTGGAACAGCGAGAATCAGTCCTGCAGTCCCTCACTGCTCCCAGAGCGACTTCCGACCTCTCCTTCTGTGTAGGCTTCCCCCGCCTCTCGCCCTGCTTTTCCCTCTTCACAGGGTTGGATTCTCTGGCAGCGTCTCCCCACTCTCCTGCAGGGATCCTCTCTCTGCCATCCCTCTGGTAGTGTCCTTTCTCCTCAGGAGCTCCCTCTCTAACTGAGGTCCTTCGCCTCTGATCATGCCCAGGTTCTTCCCTGTTTACTTAACTGCCTCCCGTGACTCAGTGCTATCAACACCCAGGTGAACCCGAGCTGCCTCCTTCCCCCTTGTGTAGCTGTCAGAGGTAGGCTGGGCCCTGACCCCTCTGACACTCCCCTTATTTCTAAATTTAAATAGTCCCACCATTGACATCCATCACCAGAGTGTGGCTTTTCCTCTCAAGGGACACTGTCTGCCCTGGGCTCAGGCCTAGTGTTGGTACATTCATGGGTTTAGTACCACTTACTGTACCACAGCTATAGACACTACTGTGATGATGGGGCCAGGTAGAAACCTGGCCAGAAAGAATCCTGCAGTCCTTACTTGATATATACGCCTACTGATGTCAGTGACCCTAAGGGACTTGAGGATTGAGTCTGTACCAAATGGGGTCTACACCTTCTTCACACTGGTATTCCCCCTTCCCTAAGCCTTGGCAACAGGCTGTCTGGAAACTTCCTACTCCTGTCTGGATAGCCAGCGATACGTCCCTCATGGTCTATGTGCCACATCATTCTGTCCCTGGCTACGCGCATGCTTCAATTAAAGATGTGGGTGCTATCCTCTGCTGGACCCTTATGAATGATTTGCCCTAACACTTTGTGCTGTGATTTCAGACTCTGAAAGCTGTGAATGTTTATGCTTCAACAGTTCCATTAATAGGTATTAAATAATGTTCCTTTAAGCTACAGTAACTACTGCAAAAGGTTCAGTCTCATCTGTATGGGTGTCTTGTCATAACGTCTAGAATTATAGACATTCCTGCCCTATGCCTACCTAGATCTGCGAATTACAAAATATTCAGATTATTTTCAGCTGAGAACGCGCAAATATTACTTTTCATTCATGGGAACCAGAGGAGTTGAAATCAAATCAGTTCTGCTGCCTCAAGTTTGAGATGTGCAAAGAGGGAGATACCAACTCTTAGCTCAGGAGCTTTCAAATGATCTCCCTAGCGTAAATTGTCAGCAAACGCACAAATCTGATACCTTTCCCCCCTTCTGCCTACTTTGCCCACCAAAAAACATGACTGAAAACTCCTGTTGACAGGGCCCACTCTGGGAACAGAGGTAGAACATCTTTGGCAAGTCAGAAAACACAGGATGCTGTAATCAAGAGTGTAGCTCACAATTTGAAATGGGCACACATACACACACACTGACAGCTTCATTGTGCCCTCTCTAGCAAATGCTCATCATCTCCCACGGAGATAGTTATTCTGAATTCATTACAGTCTCCTGCTCGCTCATCTGAGGGAAGGCTATGATGCCTTCACAGTGCCGCTCTATGCAATTTTGTGTCTGTCTCGGGTACGTATGCAGCCCTTATTGCCAGTCTATTTAAGGTTTTCAGAATCTTCAATGCATTTACCCTCACAACACCCCTCTGAGGGATGGATGGGCTATCATCCACACTTTACCAATGGGAAACTGAGGTGCAGACAAACCAGAGGCTTGTCTATGCAGACTGTTACCGCGCAGCAAGCCAGGGTGGTAATGTACGGCACACCAGCTTGCTGTGCAGTGATGTCCCATATGGCACTCCTATCACCCAGAAGTCCTGGAGTGTGTAAGTCAAGCCAGGCACCGGGACTTTCAGTGCACTGCAGCAGTGCCATACAGGACGGTCGCTCCGTGGCTTGCTGTGTAGGGCTCATCTACGTGGCAAGTTATTCAGTGACTTGCCCAGTGTCACAAAGGGAGTCTGGGTCACAGCAGGGAATCATTCCTCAGTCTCCCAAGTCCTAGGTTAGCCCACTAACCACTGGCCCATCCTGCCTCTCCTTCCCTTCCTTATATTATCCCCCCATCATGACTCTCCACTCTTTGGGCTGTAAGTTCCCAATCCTGGGCACTACTGCAAGACAAACAAACAGAGCCGAACTGTCACTGCAGCCAATCGAACGTGCAGTTCAGCTTTGATATTTTGACAGCCGCCATCACGAATGACAGACCAGGAACTGAGCCAGGGAACTCATGAGCAGCCAAAGCTCCCTGGCTCAGGCCTGTAGCAACTCATTGCCTCAGTGGATCGCACGGGGCGGGGGACCCGTCCCACACACCCACCAGTGAGTTACAATATCTAGCAGTCCTTTATTAAAAGGACCTGGTGACAAATAAAACAGATGTGCCACGTGCCATAAAAATGTTGAGTTGTAATGAGAGTTAGCCAGTGTGGGATGCTGCGAGACAGATATCAAGTAGGCTGGGGCACGGGGGGCGGGGAAATGAGCTTGTTTCTGCTCTCAGAGACATGAGTGCAAATCTAGAGTAGCTCTATTGACTGCGGTGGAGATACTGTGTATTTACAGTGGTGATGACCAGAGCACAATTTAGCCACATGGGTCTTCTACAGAGAATTCTTTCTCAGGTGTCTGGCTGGTGAGTCTTGCCCACATGCTCAGGGTCTAACTGACTGCCATATTTGGGGTCGGAAAGGAATTTTCCCCTGGGTCAGATTGGCAGAGACCCTTTGGGGTTTTTTGTTTTCCTCTGCAGCATGGAGCACAGGTCACTCGCAGATTTAAATTAGTGTAAATGATGGATTCTCTGAAACTCTAAGTCTTTAAATGATGATTTGAGGACGTCAGTAACTCAGCCAGAGGTTAAGGGTCTATCACAGGAGGGGTGGGCGAGGTTCTGTGGCCTGTGATATGCAGGAGATCAGACTACATGATCATGATGGTCCCTTCTGGCCTTATAGTCTATTAGGGCTGACAAAACCCATCATCTAAGAAGGCCCCAAGACACTGCAGTGGCATTTGTTAGTGCTTTACATGTGTGAGTGTGTCTCCAGGAGGACAGGGGTCTGAGCACATGCAATGGACCTGCTGCAACTCCTGTTGAAATCAATGGACATTTTGGTTATAATCTCTCTGAAGCTCAGTTACCTTCAAAAAATTCCCTTAAAAAGAAATGAGAGCATTTGCACTCCCTATGATGGTGTGCTGTGGACCGCCGGTGGCCCCAGCCAAGGCCAGCCTTCATATACACTTATCTGAAGCTGCCACATTAGAATGGCTTTAGAATGTTATAGGCTATTCTGCCCAGCTGAGAGCATAGAATACAGTTCTCCTTCTGCACAGACTTGCTCATCACTTGCTTTCTACGTGATAAACGGGAATCTTGAAAACACATGGGGGAGGCACACTGGAGCTCGATAAAATTAGATGACATCCTCGCTGCTCTGCAAAGGCCAAGACAAATTTCTCACTGAACTGTAGCAGTAAAACAACATGATAAAGGAGCTAAAGCAAAAGGGTATGATATGCTTGAATCACTTCAGCAGAAAACAAATGCTGTGCATAACTAGGTAAATAAATAATTAGACAAGCAAAGGAGCACTGCCCCCTCACTCACTTCAAATCGAAGAAGCCATTTGCCACCTGCTCCACCCATTTGGAACCAGCACTGGGGAAAGTTTTGAAACCACCCTTGGAAAGAATAAAAAGGTTGCATCCAACACAGAACTGTGCTCACAACAGATACATATTCCAAGTTTAAACAGATACCCCAGCAGGGCTACTAACAAACCATCTTACAGACCTGAAGAATGCTGTCCAGTGCAGAACCTGGCATCTTCTTGGCATTTGGCTCCATGCTAACTAGGGGTAAAGCCCCACCCCTGTACACTCAGCTGATTCAAATGTAATTTCCATACAACATGCACTGTGCTTTGGGCCTGACTTGTTTTAACCTTCACTCAACGTGGTGCTTACTATGCAAATACCCTGCCAACAGATTGTACTTACCAACAAAGGAAAGCGTCTGAAGTCACCATGAGAGGAAAGAGCTGTTTGATATTTGTGCCCTTGGACACCCAGTGTCAAAACCCATCTAGAAGCTCACAAACAGGCGAAAACTTGACAGAGAAAAATCTGGCTTGGCAATGTTGCCTGCAGCATTCTCAAAAGGGGGAGTGAAAACATATTCCCCACAAGGGGCAGGCACTTAGTGGTGGGAAGAGGATCTTGTAAAAAGTAATACAATTTTCTCCACCTAAATTGCATTACCTTGTCTGAGTATAAAGCCGGAAATTGCAGCACCTCAGAATAAGATATAGATAAACAAAGTTTCCAAAGACACATCCACTTAAAAGTCAGGGCTGAGAAAGACCAACTGTGAGAGAGACTGCTATTTTTCGACAGGCACAGACATTGCAACAGCCGCATGGCAAGGATATCGGGGAAGAGGAAGGAAATCGCTTTATAGCTTTGGCTCTACTGAACAATCTATACATCTAAGGTCCTTATAGGCCCTCTATCACCATGGTTACCGAGCAGCTTCCAACCGAGATGTTGACTCCCACTTCCAGCTGTCCCATAGCACTAGCCCCCATCACCTACTTCTTCCATTTTCAAACAAGCTCCTTTATGCTTTTCCCCACGCTGCCCCTCAGACCTCCCCTGAAACAGCCACAAAACTAACTCATTATCCTCCTTACAACTTCTCTGACATGATGCCTATTAAAGCCCTGACAACAGCTAGGCCGCTGGTGAGCTGTGACCACTGCCCATCATGCTGACCCATATTGTCTCATTGTTTCCTGGTACTCCCCCTTAGGTCTATCTCTTTTCCTAGATTGTAAGCTCTTTGGGGCAAGGAACTTTTTTGGCTTCTGTTTATACAGCACTCAGCATATAGGGTCCTACTCCATAACTGGGGCTCATACGTACTAAGGTAGTACAAATAATCTCAGGTATTTATCCTCAGAACTCCGCTGGGAGGTAGACAAGTGCTATCATCCCCATTTTTCATGTGAGGCCCAGAGAAACTAAGTAACCTTAGTTACCAGTGGTCACATAAGAAGTCTGTGGTTATGCAGGGAATTGATCGTGGGTCTCCCAAATCCCAGATTAGAGTCCTAACCACTGGCCTATCCTCCCTCTCTACAAGCCAAGCCTGCCTAGTGTTAACTATGGGACTGGGCCCCTCTTTCTAACGTTGTGAGCATGAATAAAACAGAAGTTTGGTTTGAAGGAAAGCGATGGCCATTAGATACTGGCTCTGGGAGCTACCCAGGCTTTTAAATGGGCAATCTTCTGTTATGTGCCTGCTGTGGGTTTCTGAGATGGTCAATAAGATGTGTGAGAGGCATAGAGAGGCAGGAGATACCTTAGAGAGGGTAGTTGAAAGTGAAAGGAAGATGAACTCAGACCCAATTTATAGATATACAAAACTCATACCGACTGACTTTAAGCAAGGTCAGGAAGACCCACAAACTCTGAGGAGCCTCTAATCAAGACAGAGACAAATGAAACAACCCCGTGAAGACATAACAAAATCAGCCAAACACCCCGTGTACGTTTAAACCCACTTCTCCGGTTACAGAAACCCTTTTCTTTAGGGGAAAATGAAACATTCTAGCAACGTGTGCCATTTCTTTAAAGGCCTTTTTAAAAAAGTTTTGTTTCATAAAATATCTGCAGCTTTGAAGCAATCCTTCATCCTCACTGGCACCCAACCTGACTGTCACCACCCACCCAACCTTAACTTTGTCTTCTTGTTTGGCCCAGGAACAGAAATGTGCTGTGGTGTGTATCATATGGACAGATGATTTGTTCTATTGTTTATGAAATGTGCTGTAAAGTTTCCTAAAGAAATCCTGACCCAGGGGACAGAAAGTCTACGAGTTCTATCAGACTGTGGTATGCTGGTGGGATGGAAGACATTTTTCGTATTAGAAGGGTTGTTGTTTATGGTGTTACGTTTATATGAGGAGATATAGGGCTTTCAACTTTGTGTTTAAATATATTGTGTAGCAACTGCCATGTGGGAGTTATTCGTTGTGAGTAGGATTTTAGTATATGTTAGTGTTAATGCATTTTGGAAAGGCATCCCTTAAAGAGGAAATGGGATGTTATAATCTTCTAGGACATGGGAACCACAAGACTGATCAGACCCAAGGTCCATCTAGCCCAGTGTCCTGTCTCCGGCAGTGGCAGCACCAGATGATTCAGAGGAAAGTATAAAAGCCCCTCTGTGGACAGATGAGGGATAATCTGCCCCCACATGAATCTCACCCTGGTCTCTAACAGCTAGCAATTGGCTAAAATCCCGACGCATGAGGCTTACTAGCCTTTCCAACATTTTTAGCAATTTGCACATATTTTGGCCAATTTTAAGAGTCAAAAATACAGGTGAAAAATCAAGTGGCGTAATTCAGAAGTTGAAGGAGTATATACACACCCATACACATGCCTACGTCTAGAGAGACCTGCGCGGATACAAAATCTATCTGCATCTGATCCCCCAACATGGTCGGTGGAGATCAAGCAGAGATCACAGACTTGCAGGGCTCTACCGACACAGCCACACACATCTATCAATATATATGTATATGGCAGGGGGAATTAGCTACATCATTGAACTGTTTATTTGCAGGCATTCTAATATTTGGTGGGTTTTTTAAAATGTCTACAAGAATTTCTAAGAAGTGTAATTCAGAAATGGGGAGGGATTTGTCAGCTGGAGTCCTTGTGGGCTGTAACGGGGTATCTGACTCACCACTGTGGCGCCTCCTGCTGGCCATCCTGGGAATTAGCTTGGGGGTTGCCAGTACGCCCTCTTTAGCTGCTGTCTCGCCTGTCGTCACGTCTGTCTCCACCTCCAGGACCCGCATCGCTCCCCAGACCCCGTCGTCCTCTTCTGGACACAGCTCCCAAGCTGTGCCCCAGTTGGTCCTTTCCCCCGTTCCCGGGGACCGACGGTCCTTAGTCCAACCACTTGCCTCACTGGCAAACTGCAGTCCCGATTCTAGCCACTCATCACAGGGGCAAACTGCAGTCCTCTCAGTGGCAAGTGGGGGCAAGGAAGGGAGGGGCACCCAGGCCCACCCGCTACTCCAGGTCCCAACCCAGGGACCCAATAGCTGGCAGCCACGTACTGCCCCTCCTCCAACTCTGCCGTCTCCTTCCCTGGGCCCCTTCCCCGCAGCCCCAGCACCTTCTCCGCCCTTGTATCAGGGCCTCAGTCTGGCAGCCCTCAGCCTGGAGCTTTCTCCTGCTCTGCGGACCCTTCCCAGCACTGCTCTGTCCATGGTGCTCCAGCCCTCCTCCCTCACCCTTCAGGGAGTGACTGCCCCCTCCTCTGCTCAGCAGCCCCTTCTTATATGGGCCAGCCTGGCCCCGATTGGCTGTTCCCATAAAGCTTCTCCTGACTGTCTGGCACTATAAGCCTTTTCCTCATTGGCTGCCTCCCGCGTAGCCTCCCCAGAGTGGCTTTAACCCTTTACCTACCAGTGAGGGGCAGCCGCCCCATCACATGGGCAAAAATAGGATTCATGCGAAAATGCATTCACTCTTGTAAAAATCTGGCTCTTGGAGCACTGAGTGCAGCTTGAGCTTCTCATTAGAAGCAATACATGGATGCACTGGACAAAGCTCAGAGGAAGGCAGCAAAGGGTCTTGGGGAATGACCAGGGAAGCAATATTCAGAAAACTGCACGTGTGCAGCTAAACGGAGGACTCAGAGGCAGCACAACTGTACAAATAGCCGTAGGGATCCAGCATCAAAGCAGGGCGTTCGTTAGGGAGACTAAAGGGGGGATTGCAAGGAGCAATGGAAGGAAAGGTTTGGGCTAGACATCAGGAACAGTGTTAACTTTAAGGGCAGCCGGACAGTGATCTGCAATACGATACATAACAACATATTTAAAGATCTGGCTAACTTTCATCCCTTACCCTCACTGGGAGCCAACACTGAGGAGGCCTTTTTGGCTTGGCAAATAGATGGCTCCTTTAACAAAGTGTCATTGAGCTCCATCCTGACTCAGCAAAGAGCCCAATCTTGTCTCAGGTTGTGTGCCTACTGTGCTGTTGTTTCACTGTCATTTCTTTGTAAAACGATTTGCGATAACGATCTATGATTAAAGGAATAATCTCTAACAACCTCTTCTTACTTTTGCATTCAGGCCAGAAACTGTCAACCTTATTCATCTTTGTCAGGACTGTGAGTCTGATCTGAGTGGGACGATTCATGAATTAAGGTACTACTCAGGGCAAGTAAGAGTGGCAGAATCAGGCTGCCAGGGTGTGGACGATGCATTCAGAATACACCATGGGATAAAGTGGCTCTGTACATATGCTTCTTCTCAGCATGCAGGTGTAGGCTTTAAAAATCCATATTTTACTCCAATAAACTTAAAAACAGCTTCAATATAAAGTACCAAAAGCACCATCTTCCCTCAACATATACTGAGGATTTTCCTTTGCAGAGCTGATGCTGCTTCTTGGTATAGTTCGATCCTAGCTTGTCAATGACTTCATAAAAGTGCCAAGAACCCCCATGGCTCCAAGTTTGTGTGCGGCAATATGTTTTAACAACCATTCGCACAATGTTTCTAATCCTTTAAACTACCACACTGTTCATGCAAATACACCATAGCATTTCGACTTGCAGGAACGTTAAATCCATGCATGAAGGTGCCCCATACATTTTGGCACAAGTTGATTGGAGACTGCTTTGATAAACCCTATGTTTGACATTCAGTTACATAAAAATACAAATCTTAGGGACAGCCTAGCATTGAGATCAAGCTGAAAAAGGAAACTGTTTCCAAGCCTTTGTTTTCTTCCATTGTCACTGGCAGAACCTCCTTGATGTAATATGGAGAAAGAAGTAAAGCAAACGTCCAGAGGAGATTAGAAAAATCCAGAGCCTGGCCATATTTGTGTTTCATAAAACCCTTCCACATAGCTGGAAGGACATTCACAGTATCAGCCACTTTTCCTCTCCTCTTTCCCCACCCCCTAAAAAAACATCCCAAACACGCCTGCTAACGGAAAAGAGCTAGACACTCTATGAAGTTTGGGGGAGGTCTAGGCTGGATATTAGGAAACACTATTTCACTAGGAGGGTGGTGAAGGACTGGAATGGGTTACCTAGGGAGGTGGTGGAATCTCCTTCCTTAGAGGTTTTTAAGGCCTGGTTTGACAAAGCCCTGGATGGGATGATTTAGTTGTTGTTGGTCCTGCTTTAAGCAGGGGGTTGGCCCTCCTGAGGTCTCTTCCAACCCTAATATTCTATTATATGCTAAGTTCACAAGGGACTTTCTGCCTTATGTAGAAGGTGTTCAGATACCATGGTAATGGGTATTTGTATAAAACCCCGTAATGGGGTCAGCACTTGATTCTCGCGAGTGCCCCCTTCTGGCCGATACGTGCCTGCAATCTCTCTGTTTGAACCAGACAGCACCCACCTCTCACGGGTGCTCCCACCGCCCCCGCCGGCTGATGGTTGTTTGGCAGGTCCTCAGTGACGCAGCCCTCCATCCAAGACACACACAGTGTCCCCCCACTCCAGGGTATAAAGTTTCTAGTTCTTGCTCATGGCCCTTGTATGGGACTGTAGCACCAAGGCTTCCTCCTGGAGACACTGCCTTCTCTAACAGCCCAACAGGTGCCCACCTCAGTACCCTCGGTAGGTGTGCTCTCAGCAGCCCTCCCTCGGCTCAGTCTTCAGCCGGACCAGCAGGGCCCATCTCGGTACCCTCTCCCGGTCTCGGCTAGGTTCTGGGCTCAGTCCCCGGGCTCAGCCTGCCCATGGTCCTGCTGCTCTTCCCGCCAGCCAGGCACACGGTCCTCCTTCTTTGATGTCCAGGCAGCAACTGACTGGTCTGCCTCTGCTGCTTCCTTTTATGTGGCCCTTCTGACCACTGATTGGCCAGTCCAACGGGCCCTCTGATTGGCTGCTTCCCTTGCAGCCACTCTAAGCCACCTGGAGTACCTCCTCTGCTCTTTTCTGGGGCGGGGTGAAGCAGGGCCACAAGGCCTCCAGCACGGGGCCTTCAGACCTAGTCCACCCCATCACAAACCCAAAGAGAGAGAGAGAGAGAGCACAATATGGATGGTGAACTCCTTCTTTCTGGACTCACTCTCTCTCTCTCTCTCACACACAAACACATACACACACATCAATCCCCACACTGCTGCTGACTATTTTGTAACTTTCCTTGCAGCAAATAATCCAGGACTCACAGGCTCCTTTGAGAGTCATGTTAGTTACCCCTAAGGCTGGAAAGTCTGCTGCCACCACTGCAAATAGGAAACGTAGGGTAGTGGTGGTTGGAGACTCTCTGCTGAGGGGGACGGAGGCGCCCATCTGTCGCCCTGACATCTCATCTCGGGAGGTATGCTGCCTGCCGGGGGCCCGTATCCGAGACGTTACGGAGGCATTGTCGAGGATTATCCAGCCCTCTGACTACTACCCCATGCTACTCATCCATGTGGGCACAAATGATACTGCGCGGTGTGACACTGAGCGGATCAAGAGTGACTACAGGGCTCTGGGAGTACGGGTGAAGGAGTTTGGAGCGCAGGTGGTATTCTCTTCAATTCTTCCTGTCAAAGGTAGGGGCCCGGGCAGAGACAGATGCATCATGGAGGTGAATGCCTGGCTGCGAAGATGGTGTCGCCAGGAGGGCTTTGGCTTCCTAGACCACGGGATGCTATTCGAGGAAGGACTGCTAGGCAGAGATGGCGTTCACCTTTCGAGGAGAGGAAAGACCCTATTCGGACACAGACTGGCTAACCTAGTGAGGAGGGCTTTAAACTAGGTTCGACGGGGACAGGTGAGCAAAGCCCACAGGTAAGTGGGGAACATGGAGACCGGGGAGATGGGTCGGAAACGAGAGGGAGTGTGGGCTATATTGGCAGAGAGAAAGGAGAGTCAGGACAAAACCGGGAGGAAAGATCAAACCAGTATCTTAGATGCGTATATACGAATGCGAGAAGTATGGGGAATAAGCAGGAAGAACTGGAAGTGCTAATAAATAAATACAACTATGACATTGTTGGCATCACTGAAACTTGGTGGGATAATACACATGATTGGAATGTTGGTGTGGATGGGTACAGCTTGCTCAGGAAGGATAGACAGGGGAAAAAGGGAGGAGGTGTTGCCTTATATATTAAAAATGTACACACTTGGACTGAGGTAGAGATGGACATAGGAGACGGAAGTGTTGAGAGTCTCTGGGTTAGGCTTAAAGGGGCAAAAAACAAGGGAGATGTCCTGCTAGGAGTCTACTACAGGCCACCTAACCAGGTGGAAGAAGTGGATGAGGCTTTTTTCAAGCAACTAACAAAATCATCCAAAGCCCAAGATTTGGTGGTGATGGGGGACTTCAACTATCCGGATATATGTTGGGAGAATAACACAGCGGGGCACAGACTATCCAACAAATTCTTGGACTGCATTGGGGACAACTTTTTATTTCAGAAGGTTGAAAAAGCTACTAGGGGGGAAGCTGTTCTAGACTTGATTTTAACAAATAGGGAGGAACTCGTTGAGAATGTGAAAGTAGAAGGCAGCCTGGGTGAAAGTGATCATGAAATCATAGAGTTTGCAATTCTAAAGAAGGGTAGAAGGGAGAACAGCAAAATAGAGACAATGGATTTCAGGAAGGCAGATTTTGGGAAGCTCAGAGAGCTGATGGGTAAAGTCCCATGGGAATCAAGACTGAGGGGAAAAACAACTGAGGAGAGTTGGCAGTTTTTCAAAGGGACACTATTAAGGGCCCAAAAGCAAGCTATTCCACTGGTTAGGAAAGATAGAAAATGTGGCAAAAGACCACCTTGGCTTAACCACGAGATCTTGCACGATCTAAAAAATAAAAAGGAGTCGTATAAAAAATGGAAACTAGGACAGATTACAAAGGATGAATATAGGCAAACAACACAGGAATGCAGGGGCAAGATTAGAAAGGCAAAGGCACAAAATGAGCTCAAACTAGCTACGGGAATAAAAGGAAACAAGAAGACTTTTTATCAATACATTAGAAGCAAGAGGAAGACCAAAGACAGGGTAGGTCCACTGCTTAGTGAAGAGGGAGAAACAGTAACAGGAAACTTGGAAATGGCAGAGATGCTTAATGACTTCTTTGTTTCGGTCTTCACCGAGAAGTCTGAAGGAATGCCTAACATAGTGAATGCTAATGGGAAGGGGGTAGGTTTAGCGGATAAAATAAAAAAAGAACAAGTTAAAAATCACTTAGAAAAGTTAGATGCCTGCAAGTCACCCGGGCCTGATGAAATGCATCCTAGAATACTCAAGGAGCTAATAGAGGAGGTATCTGAGCCTCTAGCTATTATCTTTGGAAAGTCATGGGAGACGGGAGAGATTCCAGAAGACTGGAAAAGGGCAAATATAGTGCCCATCTATAAAAAGGGAAATAAAAACAACCCAGGTAACTACAGACCAGTTAGTTTAACTTCTGTGCCAGGGAAGATAATGGAGCAAGTAATTAAGGAAATCATCTGCAAACACTTGGAAGGTGGTAAGGTGATAGGGAACAGCCAGCATGGATTTGTGAAGAACAAATCATGTCAAACCAATCTGATAGCTTTCTTTGATAGGATAACGAGCCTTGTGGATAAGGGTGAAGCGGTGGATGTGGTATACCTAGACTTTAGTAAGGCATTTGATACGGTCTCGCATGATATTCTTATCGATAAACTAGGCAAATACAAATTAGATGGGGCTACTATAAGGTGGGTGCATAACTGGCTGGATAACCGTACTCAGAGAGTTGTTATTAATGGTTCCCAATCCTGCTGGAAAGGCGTAACGAGTGGGGTTCCGCAGGGGTCTGTTTTGGGACCGGCTCTGTTCAATATCTTCATCAACGACTTAGATATTGGCATAGAAAGTACGCTTATTAAGTTTGCGGATGATACCAAACTGGGAGGGATTGCAACTACTTTGGAGGACAGGGTCATAATTCAAAATGATCTGGACAAATTGGAGAAATGGGCTGAGGTAAACAGGATGAAGTTTAACAAAGACAAATGCAAAGTGCTCCACTTAGGAAGGAAAAATCAATTTCACACATACAGAATGGGAAAAGACTGTCTAGGAAGGAGTACGGCAGAAAGGGATCTAGGGGTTATAGTGGACCACAAGCTAAATATGAGTCAACAGTGTGATGCTGTTGCAAAAAAAGCAAACATGATTCTGGGATGCATTAACAGGTGTGTTGTGAGCAAGACACGAGAAGTCATTCTTCCGCTCTACTCTGCTCTGGTTAGGCCTCAGCTGGAGTATTGTGTCCAGTTCTGCGCGCCGCATTTTAAAAAAGATGTCGAGAAATTGGAAAGGGTCCAAAGAAGAGCAACAAGAATGATTAAAGGTCTTGAGAACATGACCTATGAAGGAAGGCTGAAAGAACTGGGTTTGTTTAGTTTGGAAAAGAGAAGACTGAGAGGGGACATGATAGCAGTTTTCAGGTATCTAAAAGGGTGTTATAAGGAGGAGGGAGAGAACTTGTTCACCTTAGCCTCTAAGGATAGAACCAGAAACAATGGGTTTAAACTGCAGCAAGGGAGGTCTAGGTTGGACATTAGGAAAAAGTTCCTAACTGTCAGGGTGGTTAAACACTGGAATAAATTGCCTAGGGAGGTTGTGGAATCTCCATCTCTGGAGATATTTAAGAGTAGGTTAGATAAATGTCTATCAGGGATGGTCTAGACAGTATTTGGTCCTGCCATGCGGGCAGGGGACTGGACTCGATGACCTCTCGAGGTCCCTTCCAGTCCTATAATCTATGAATCTATGAATCTATACTCCATTAGCCTGGAAAAGATGCTCTATTTATTGCAAAGTCAGTATCTGCCTCTCAAGAATTGAACTCCTGCTCCCAGGTTCTGCAGAGAAAGCCCACAGATCTCGCTGCAAACTAGCAGGCTGCAGACCTTATCTGGGATCCTCCACTTGCATGCAGGTGCATCCCTAAGAGAGAGGGGGTGGCAGAGCATGCAAGTGAAATCAGGCAGGGCTGCCGAGGGGGGGGGAGGGGGCAAGTGGGGCAATTTGCCCCAGGCCCCGGGCCCCACAGGGGCCCCCACGAAAATATAATATTCTATAGTATTGCAACTTTTTTTTATGGAAGGGGCTCCCAAAATTGCTTTGCCCCAGGCCCCTGAATCCTCTGGGCAGCCCTGAAATCATGTCACTAGTGGGCTGCAGAGAATGTCCATCTTACAGAAAAGTTTCCAAGAAAACCTTTATACAGAAATACTGACGCCGAGCAATTCCCTCTTCTAATGACAACCAGAGTTCCTCTGGCTTCCTTTCGTCTGCTTCCGTTTGTTCCCCCTGTTCGTCCCTTTTGTGGAGCAGGGTCTCATGTCTGTGACCTCTCTTTCAGCTAACCTCCATAGGGAATGGGGCCTTGACCCACACCCAACATTGTAAATGCAAACTTGTCCTAAGACTTTTATAACTACCAAAGACTGAATGCATATCACCATCCATATCATGTGGTAGGGGGATTGCACACTGTACCCAAATCAGTTGGCCTACCGTGATAGTAAAGATGCATTCTTTGGGCACATACATCAACCTGCATTTTCTATGGAGGCTTTATATTGTGGTCTCATGCCCAAGGAAATCTGTTACATGATGCACTACAAATTACAGCCAGTATCATTTCAGCCACAACCAGCCTTGTGCACGTCCCAAAAAAGTTCAGATCCGTTTGCACTGACCTAAAACAATGCGTGTAAGTTCTCTCCTTCTCCACTGTGAAGTACTGGCTCACCCCCCTCTAGTCAAGAAATACAGCCTGGGACAAAATGCTAAAAAATATCAAGATACATCCTCAGCTGGGCCATGTCAGCATAGATCCAGTAAAGTCAATGGTGCTATGCCAGTTTACACCGGCTGAGGATTTGACTAATCATTTCTTTTCAGCCTGTTACTGGCTAATCCCTTTGAATGACAGCTATCTGATTCAAATTTGCTGGAGTTCATTGGAGTGAGTGAAAAATATAGGAGCTACTACTGTTCTCTGGATGCCAGTTAATATCTTTATTTCTCTTGTTAATCTTTGCAAACATCAACGAGAAATAATAAAAATCATTTAAAACTGAAACATGTTAACATTTAAAACCAATGACCAATTAGAGACTTGAACCCTACTGAACAGACCCACTATTCAAAATGCCATCCAGTCGTCTGATTATTCCTTGTACGTGCTTTTTAATGACAAACACATCAAAGAAGATTAGGACAAAACTGTTTTCTTCAGAAGATCATTTTTACCGTACGTAGCTGCTGCCAGTGGTAGGCAGGACAAACAACTGGGTTCCAAATAGAGATGCCTAAAGTGAGGTTAGTGAGTTAGGCGTTTCTCCAGCTGCTTTCTTTTTGCACACTTTCCAACCAATATCTATTCAGTTGTCGTGCAAAATGGCAAATGTACCTAAACCTGTATTCGAATTTCACCCCTATTATAGTTGTGTTGACACTTCATCCTAGAAGATCTATGCTGAGCTCCAGGTAGATCATTTGTAACCCTTATAATGATGATGGCAACAAATATAGCACCGTGCCCTCCGACTGACACGGAATGGATACTCAATTCTTCACTATTTTGCAATGGATAAATTGGTTGTCAGCATATGTGCAGCAGCAGTTTTTTCCCCCAATTTAATGATCATACATCCAAGGCTGAGCGGATCTCTGTATACTATAATGATCAGGAAAGCTTGATTGAAAGATTTTAGAGTGGAATTCAAGTCAAAGTTGCAGCCACCATGGAAAGCATCTGCATGAATTGATTTCTGGGTTTGAGAGACATTGCAGCACTGTTTCACCTTGCGTAGAGGTGACCTTCATTAAAACACAGTTATATTTTTGAACAATATGATAGTGTCACAGCATTATCACATAACTAGATGCAATAACTACATTTTCCCATGACAATTGGGTAACTATAATCAAATTACCTATTTGCACGGGCAGATATATTTTGGGCAATGCAGACATCCTTTTATGTACCCAAATGGTGGTTGTGCATAAGAAGTAGGTTCATGCACAAATGGTGACCTACTCCCCTTCTCCAGGACAACAGGTTCATCTAAAGGAAGGCAGTGGGTGGTTGCCATTTCCATATGTGTCCTACCTCATGGAAGTACCTTAACCTGGTGGGTAAGAAGTAGCTGAGTGATGATGGGAAAGTGGATAGCCCAAAAGTTCTGTGCCCACTTCCATGAGGAACACCATGGTCTCTGAGGACTTCAGCTGAAGAATTACATTCCCTGACACCAGATGGAGCAGAAGGCAGCAATTCAGTGGGATCCTACACTCCACAGGTGCCCAGCTCTTTCAGTTCTACACAGCCACAAAGCGTTTCCAAAAGGGCTGCTCAAAAACATTCCGCTTTTTTTGAAGAAAATTTATTTTTTGGAAAAAAAAAAACAAAAATTTCACAGAAGTTGCCTGCTTTTTTCTAAAATTTGGGGAGGGGGTTTCAAAACACCAAATATCCAAAAATTGAAAAAATGTCATTCAAAAACCAAAATATTTACAATTTCCAAGCAAAATATGTCTTGGTTTTGCCTGGAAAAGTTAGTTTTCGCTTTTTCAACAAAAAGTAAAAAAAATTAACAGAAAATTTTGACCCAAAAGAAATTGTTTTGTTGTCATCAAAATTTTCAACAGGGATTTTTTTCCCAATTCAATCTAGCTTCTAATGTTTGTGGTTCCACTCAGACCTAAAACAACAGTAGTCTTGAAATAGGGGTTGTATGGACATCCTGATACCCTTTAGAAATGCCACTGAGATTTCAGTAACCTTTAATTCCTCCTTCCATAAATATAGAATTGGAATTCAAGGGTTGTTTATCAAATCTAACAGTAATTTTGACTGTACTTATAAAATAATAATTTAAAAGAAAAACAATGCACCATACTGCAATTTGCAAATTGCTTGGTGCCTAAGGACATACACAGATGATACCGAAGTGAACTCATAATTATACGGCAATCCAGTGGCAAGTCTTGCTCAAGATTATTCATTAAGGGTAAAATTCATACCTGTGTAGAAGGCAGAGCTGTTTGAAATGTTGGGATTTTTTTCACAAAAAAATGTCTAAAGACAAGTAACAATTTTAATGTTGTTCATTTTTTCCACTCCCACTCCCTCATCCTGCATGTTTCAATAGAAATATATTGTTTCAGATTTCTAGGGGTTTTCTCTTTCCTTTTTTACCTTTCCCCCCACCATTTGCACTGGAGAAAATTGCTTGCTTTTTTACTTTGTTTACCTTTTTGTACTTCCTAGTGGGAAAGGGTTTTAAAGTGAGAGAGAAAGTGTATGTGTTTTCCCCACTTTCTTGCTTTCCTGCCTCTTCCCAATACTCTCCAGTGGGAAAATGGCGGGGGGACGACTGAGAAAAATGTTTTTTTTTCCACTATTTAAAAAAATATTTTTGCCACACATTTTTCATTTCAAACTGTTTTTTAAGTGATTAAATAGATTTTTTTTGCCAAAAAAATTATATTTATTAACCCTATTTTAAAAAAAAAATGATGCCGGGGCCTGCCTCGGACTGCTTGTTTTATGGAAAATTTCAACCAAAATGGTTCAGCCATTTCCAGAAAGAGTTGGGGGGAAATATATTGTTTTGTCCATGTTAAAAACAGTCTGTCAACCATTTTGTTGAAAAGCCCTGGTGGCCCCATGCTTTGGAGCCAGGACTTGAACTCTGTCAGAGGATGGTGTTTGTCAGGGATGCAGCTATTGCTGCCCCCATGAAAATCTGTCCCAAATTTGACCAAGTTTTAAACCTTTGAAAAAAATCACAGTTTGCACATGCTTAGTAGATACTTTCTAGATTTTAGCAGCTAAAGTCTCCAAAGATTCTATCCTCACTGAGCATGCTCTATTTCCTCCCTGGGACCAGACTGTGCATGTGACATCCCCACAGAGTGACTGGGCATGCTCCAGCCCAGGGCTAAAGGAGCAAAACCAGACCTTCCCTCTAACAGCTGCTCTGGGGTATGATGGCACCAAGCATGAACTGAGAGCTGGGAGCCTGTCCCTCCTGTGCTCTCAAAGACCATCTGCTGCTGCCCAGGCAGCCTGGAGGACAAGGCATCCGATATGAATGCAGAGGGAAAGCCTGACCAGGGGAAATTGGAACAAGGAACCTGGCAAGACTGGGCCTGGGTGGGGGAAAAGAAATTCGGAATGGCTGGGCAAGAAGATTAGGCCTGGGAGAGGAGAGGAAGATGGAACTGGTTGAGTGGAGAGGCTGAAGCTGGGAGCCTGGGCAACTGAGGTGGAGGGAGTGGCTGGGACTGGTTGGGCAAGGAGACACCCTGGTATCCCGGGAGGGCAGGATATAACTGGGCTGGGCTGGAGAGGGAGGACTTGGAGCCAGTTGGCTGGGGGATAGGGAACATGGAGATTAAATGAGAAGCTGGAGTGGGGGGGATGGGACTGGGATGGCTACACAAGGACACTGGAACTGGGATGAGAAGCCTGAATGGAGACTGAGACTTAGTAATCAAGGAGAATAGGACTGGGACAAAGAGCCAAGGTGGGTAAGAGATGGGACAGGGACAGGTTGAAGAGGCTGGGGCAGAAGGGTTCAAACTTATCAGGGAATGTGCCCACTTGAGAACATTCCCCTCCAGAGCCTGAAATGGAACCCAAGATGCTTGAGTTTTACTATTCCTCCCCCGCTAGCAAACTATGATCCCCCTCCCCCCGAGGATACATATGATGATACCGTCTTTAATTACATGATCACATGCTCTCTTCTCCACAGGACACCTGCCTCATTCAATGCACAGGCTGGGCCTGCTTTGGGGATGAATCAGGGCTGCGTGGAAAGGAGGCTATTGTCTGTAGAGGCCCTGCCTCATTTGTTGCAGAAGTTGGAAGAGGTGTAGTAAATGAGTTGGGAGGTTGCAGGAAGAGTAGGTTTGGACTCAGTGTCCAGGGGCGGCTCTATGTTTTTTGCCGCCCCAAGCACGGCAGGCAGGCGGCTTTCGGCGGTGCGCCTGCGGGCAGTCCGCTGGTCACGTGGATTCGGCGGCGTTTCTGCGGGAGGTCCGCCGGTGCCATGCCATCGGCATCCCCACCGCTGAATTGCCGCCGAAGCCGCGAGACTAGCAGGCATGCCGCCGGCCTGCCGCCCTCACAGCAACCGGCAGGCCACCCTCCACGGCTTGCCGCCCCAGGCACACGCTTGCTGCGTTGGTGCCTGGAGCAACCCCTGTCAGTATCAAAGCAGATAAATGCTGCCCTGGAAAACTGGGTTCTATTCCTGCCTCTGCCACCGAGTTCCTGTGTGATGCTGGGCAAGTCACTTAGGACACACTTTTCACGGGTGGTCATAAAGTGTTTGTTTCTCATCTTCTGCGTGCCCAACTTGATACCCTAGGGTCTGATTTGCAGAAGTGCTGAGCACTCAATAGGAGCTGTGCTTTGAATGTATGAAGTCTATCTAATGGCGAGTTCTCTTGAAATACCAGGTCCTAGCATCTCAAATTTGGCACTCAAAATTAGTGGAAATATTTGTCCTTGATCTCCCTGTGCCTCAGGTCCTCATCCATAAATGGGCATAACCCCTCCCCATCACCTCAGTGCAGCAGTGTGAAAATTAAACTTTGAGCACCACTGAAAAGCTCATGAGGAAATTAATAATTCTGCCTTCAGAGCCGGGTTTGACTAGGACATTCCAAGGGGTTGGCATAAACAACTGAAACTCCTCAGGCTCCTAAAGGTTAAGTGAGAGTCAGTTGCAATTTAGCGCTAGAAATGGGCAAAGGTTTGGAAGGGTTTCTAAGCAGTCAATTTTCAAATCTTTCATTGTAATAACTCTTCACGTCTGACTCCGCACACGTTGCACCACTGGACTGGTTAAGACAAAGACACAAGAGGGCTGGGTGAGCCATATGCCTGGGCACTTCCTGAACTGAAGTGGACAGTTTAGACCACCTCCCAGAGGACTGTGTAACAACAAGCAATTTGGTAGCTATCTGAAATACCAGTAAGGTTTTTCCATAGAGTTAGATGCCAGGATGATTTTTAAAACTATTGATAAGTATTAATTTTTTTCATTTTTTTCAGTCATAATTACATTTCCTTTGCACAGAACATTCTGAAAATGCAAAATCTTTCTTTGCTTTCACATGCCTGAAAACCTGTAAACATGCTTGGTTCCCTTGCTAATTCCCACGGCTCTCTCTTCAGTTAATTACTCAGTCACAGTTCTGTCGAGTGAAAAATGAATTCTGTCCAGTTTCCATCCTGAAAAACATACACATAACAAATAGGAATCTCCATCATTCTTCCAGGGATGGGGCTGTGGACCTAACAAACACAGCATGTGAAACAAATCAATATTGTAATCACTAAAGCAACCAATCAAATGAAACGTTAGACCAATCAATACCATATCTTCTACTGATGACAATTGTCAGACAGAAACCTTTAACACTGTAAAGATACTTTTCTTCCCTCAATGTGAGAGGGACCTTGAGAGCATGTTCCGTATTTAGTGTTGTCTGGATTTTAAAAAGACAACAGATTAAGGGAACTATTTCTTATGATGTCTATTGTGTTTGAAGTAAAGATTTTCCCTCCACCTGGAGCCATTCTCTGTATTTTGTGTAGTAATCCCTCACCCCCACTCTTGGATCGCAGCCCAAGCGGCGGAATCAGGACAGTCCTGCTGCTCTTTGTTTTTGCACATTGGGGAATATCACAAACATTTCACGGTTGAACTGCATTCTCCAAAACTAAGCATTTGATTGGCCACACGCACTCTTTTGGCATCGTCCAACAATGGTTCCATTGTCCAGTTATGTAAATCACAGGGGTTCCCTCCCTAAGGCCAGCTCAGTAGGCATACGCCATGTGGTGAGCATGGTCTATGTAGTTGACATGAATGTTGTGCATTAGTTGGCCGTGTGGACTCTGCTGGCATGCAGTAGTGGACATTCATGTAAACTACATTGACACGCATGAGGGAACTCTTAGTGCACACCAGCAGAAGCCACCAGGCCAGTTAGCATGCAACATGCTAACGCACACTAGAATCGAATCCTCCTTGGAGCAGACTAACGCACCATGTAGACAATCCCAAAGTGATTTGCCCAAAGGCACAATGAAACCTGTGACTGAGATCAGAACTGATCCCAGCTCCCAGTGCCCTATCAACCAGACCTTCCTTTCTACCCCGACACATGATCAGTCTCAGACGCCTTACTCTCCTTTCAATGAAAAAAGGTTTTAATAGTGAAATGTAATATTCAGAAGAGAAGATGTTGATATTTTAGACCATGAACCAGCAGCCTGCAAACCCTTTATCCCAGGGAGAGGGTCTCCCAGACTGCAGTGGGACTGCTCATGGGAATAAAGGTGAGCATGTGTGATTTTGCAGCATGGGGTCCTATGTTTGGAAAGTCCAAGCTCCTAGCATCCTGGGGTTGCTACCACAATAATGTAATAGATGACACCAATTACTATTATTTCACATTTAAAAACACAGAGAGGAAAATGTAGGCAGAAAACTCGCTGCTGAGAACACTTTGACTTCCTATTTACTTATTTCCTCAGAGTTTAAAAATATGCCTCGAGATGCCCATCCAGTCCTTTGTGCCCAGCCTGTAAATTACAAATGACATCATACAGTGCCACCCTTTACAAGTGTACTGAGAGCATTGGAATGAAAAGTGAACCCTAGACATTGCAGAGGGAAGAGACCGTTAGAACTTATTTCTTATGACGAGGTTTTTGTTTCCTTTGGAAAGGAGTGATTTCTCTGATACGTAGATTTTAAAGCCAGAAGAATCTACTATGATCTAGTCTGGCTCCCCAGTCTAACATAGGCCAAAGACCCTCACTCAAGATTCCTGCATTAACTGAAATGCTTTTTGCAAGGCACACTCACTCGGAATCAATGGAGCTCTAGGAGTGTGCAGCAGTCTGCCCAGTTCCTATCAGCTGCAGGATTGGAGTGTCTAAACTGCCAAATTCTGCAGTCCTTACTCACTTGGTTCTCAGGCAACCATCCCACTGGCTCCAGCAGAAGAGATGCCTGGAAAAGACTCCATGAGGGCTGCAGGGATCTGGCCTTTGATTTGGGATCTGCAACAGACATCATTGATTTATTTTTTTAAAAGCATTTTTGTTTGCCTTTAAAACAGGAAGTCCAGGGCTCTGCTGCCCCAGCCACTCAACACTGTACAAAAGCCTCTTTTGCCAAGAAGGTCCTTTCATCTCTCTGCTGTGCACGTTTTATGCAGAGATTTCTGACACAAATATGACAGCGCAGCACTTTATTTGTGAGGGTTTTGGTTTTTTCTCTCAGTTTTAACTTTCCACTCCACTAAGCAAAGTTTAACAGAATTCATTTCTCTCAGTAGAATCCTCAGGGGAAGGCACCGTTCTGTTGGCTTCCTTTAGTTATTTATTGCCTGTCTCCCACATACTGCATATGCTAAAAGATGTACTACTAGCACTGAAAAATTAATCCTATTGCTGTGAGGAACATGGAATGCTACAAAAGCAGCAACAAGTTGGGCCGCATGAAAAGACCAAGTTCACATGCAGAGCAGGGTCCCAGGATTCCACGATGCTAGAATCCAGTGCAACACATTGGTCAGTTCTAAATCCAAAAACTCACCTCAGACATGTCTGCAGGTAGTTTTCAGCTCTCATAGCCTGTGCAGGAGAGAGCCTAGTCAGCACTCAGGTGGGAGACCTCCACGGAAAACCCAAGAGCTGGAGCTGGTGGCTCAGCTCACCAGATGACGTTCTTCCCTCAGAGTCAGTACTGTGCGGATACCCCAGTGTAGTGCTAAGGCATTTTTCTTTCAAGTGAGATATAAAACCAAAATCCCCGACCATTTGTGGTCTTAAGCAATCCCACAGCCCTTTTCACATGACTAGGACCATTAAACTAGAGTCCTGGCTACATTCTGCCGACATAAAGCAGTCCAAACACCACTCACATCATCCCACCACAGCTAACAGTACCTATTATTTTAAAGACAGATTCTTTTGAAATATAAAGTGCTAGTATGAGGCACAAAAGCTGTCAAATGATTTTTATGCTTACACAAGCCGCAGCAGATTCAAGGGCAGCTGTGAGTGACACCTGGAGTACGTTCCTGTCAGTCTCTCTGAGTGACAACCCAAACACTTTGTGAATGGCAAAGACTTCCATGTATCTGGGGAAGGGTTTTAAGCACAAAGGGACAAATTCCATCCCCCCCTGCCCCATGGGTCATCAGTCACACCAGTACCAACAGGGTACAAAATGATACGGATTCCAAATCAATATTTCTCTGAAATTTCTGTTGCACTAAACGTTTCAAAATTTTGACTTTTTTGTCCCACTTCACAGAATCATAAAATGTAGGACTGGAAGGACCACAAGCAGGGCTGTTCCTAGTTATTCTGGGGTCCTACACAGCCCCCCCCCCAAGGGGGGAGGGGAAGGCCTCCGCGGGGGGGAGGGGGCTTACCCCAAGCCTCCGTGGGAGGGGGCGGGGCTGGCTTGGAGGGGGCAGGGGGGAACCGCCCACCCCCAGCACTCACCGGCTGGGCGGCTGGGGCCAGGTCACTGCACTTCCCACCGTCGGTGAGTGCAGGCCTGGCCCTGCTGCAGTCCTCAGGGGAGTGGGGGCGGGAAGAGGTGGGGCGGGGGTGGAGCATGGCAAAGGCTTTGGGGAAGGGGTGGAGTGGGGGCGGGACTGGGGTGGAACAGGGGCGGGAAGAGGCGGGGCTGGGGCGGAGCACGGCAAAGGCTTTGGGGAAGGGGTGGAATGGGGGCAGGACTGGGGTGGAACAGGGGCGGGAAGAGGCGGGGTGGGGGCGGAGCATGGCAAAGGCTTTGGGGAAGGGGTGGAATGGGGGCAGGACTGGGGTGGAACAGGGGCGGGAAGAGGCGGGGCGGGGGTGGAGCATGGCAAAGGCTTTGGGGAAGGGGTGGAGTGGGGGCGGGGCTGGGCGGAGCAGGGGCGGGAAGAGGCGGGGCTGGGGTGGAGCATGGCAGGGGCTTTGGGGAAGGGGTGGAGTGGGGGCGGAGCAGGGATGGGAAGAGGTGGGGCTGAGGCTGGAGCAGCATGCAGCTGCTCAGGGCACCAGGAAATTTGGTTCCCCAAATTTTCTGGTGCCCTACACAGCTGCGTACTTTGCGTATGGGTAGGAACAGCCCTGACCACAAGAGGTTCTCTCTTCCAGCCCCCAGTGCTGAGGCATGGTCAAGTAGACCTGGACCATCCAGACATGGGTTTTTCTAACCTGTTCTTAAAAACCTCCAATAATTCCACAGCCTCCCTTGGAAACCTGTTCCAGAGCTTCACTACCTTTATAGTTAGGAAGTTTTTCCTAATATCTAACCTACATTTCCCTTGCTGCACATTAAGCCCATGACTTCCTGTCCTACCTTCAGTGGACATGGAGAACAAATGATCATAACGTCCCTTATACACATCTGAAGACTTATCAGGTCCCTCCTTGGTCTTCTTTTCTTAAGATTAAACATGCTCAGTTTTTTTAACCTTTCCTCATAGGTCAGATTTTCTAAACCTTTTATCATTTTTGTTGCTCTCCTCTGCACTCTCTCCAATTTATCCACCTCTTTCTTAGAGTGTGGCACCTAAAACTAGACACAGTACTGCACCTGAGGTCTCATCAGTGCCAAGCAGAGTGGGACAACTATCTCCCATGTCTTACATATGGACATTCCTATTAATACACATCAGAATGATATTAGCCTTTTTTTGCAACTGCATTACATTGTTGATTCATATTCAGTTCGCAATCCACAAGAACCCCCAGATCCTCTTTAGTCAGCTGTACTACCACTTAGCTGGTTATTCTTCATGTGGTATTTGTGCATTTGATTTTTCCTTCCTACGTGAAGTACTTTGCAGTCGTCTTTATTGAATTTCATCTTGTTGATTTCAGATCAATTTGTCAAGGTCATTTCAATTCTGATCCTGTCCTCCAAAGTGCTTTCAACCCCTGCCAGTTTGGTGTCATCCACAAATGTTATAAGCATACTCCCTATTCCATTGCCCAAGTCATTAATGAAAATATTGACTAGTACTGGACCCAGGACTGACCCCTGCAGGACCCTACTAAATATGTCACTGAACCAGTGATAACTACTTCTTGAGTATGGTTTTTGAACCAGTTGTGTACCTTACTTATAGTAATTTCATCTACGCCACCTTTCCCTAGTTTCCTTTTGAGACTGCCACATGAGACTGTGTCAAAAGCCTCACTAAAATCAAGATCTATCACGTGTGCTGCTTCCCTGCTATCCACTGGGCTAGTAATCCTGTCCAAGAAGGAAATTAGATTGATCTGGCATGATTTGTTCTTGACAAATCCATGTTGGCTCTTACTTATCACCCTATCATCTTCTAGGTGTTTACAAATTGATTCTTTAATCATTTGTTCCTGTATCTTTCCCGGAGTTGAAGTTAGGCACGATGAATTCCCTGTGGGACAGAAATTGAGTTTTTCAATCAGTTGTAGAGCCAGCTGAGAAAGAAAAGTTCCCCAGCACAGATATTGCCTAAGGACTCCCATAATGCATCATGGGAAATATAGTCCAGTCGGGGAGCGGGGCACGTGCAGAAAAGAGAGACACGAACGGCCCAGAACCACAACTCTGATGAGGCACCACAGCAGCTCAGGTGGACAGAAAACAATGTCAACTCAACCTAAAATGAAATATTGTTTTGATTTTCCCGATTGTCTCAAATTCTCAAGGAGGCTGAAGCCAGAGATGGGCCCAAACCCAAAATTCATAGCTAGGTCTGGTTGTGGATTTTAAGCCACCTTCTCCTCCCCAGCCCCCACAGTTTGGGGGCATTCAGGTTCAGTTTTACAATTCAGTCTCATTTCTAGGGAAAATAGTTGCATCAGGAATAACTGCTGCCATCTAAATGCCAAGAGCCATCAGGCAGCAAAAAAACTGGTTTAAAGATAATGAAAGGGTTCAGCACCGCAATTCTCCACCCTCAAGCCCTTCAAGGCAGCAATTCGCAGAATGAACTATGGACGGAAATGATTTCAGAGCCAACTCAGCTAGCACAAACTAAATAATAGCCTCACTCCTGAAATTTTGCCTCCAGCTCCCAGACAGTACCAAGCAATGCAGGAAGCACATGAAAGGACAAGCAGTGGCAAGGAAATGCTACCTCACTGTGCCCATTTTTGTTCAGAGTCCATTTGCGTTTTGGACTTTGGTTCAGGGCAGTTGTGACTGCATTTGGAAATGGCTGCCTTTAATGATGGCCTATGTTTACAGAAATAAGAATCTCACGTGATTCTGCTGTTTGCTCACTAGCAAATTCCAGACTTGATCCAAAAGACATTGACATCAACAAGCGTCTTTCAGGTGACTTGAGTGGGCTTCAGATCAGGCCTCCCCGTTACCTAGGAGACAATCTTTACTAGCCCACCTACTTGAGAGAGCTGTGAATTTTTACTGCACCCATTACTAGAGTTCGGTCATGACCCCGGAGGTAAATGAAGAGTCTCTCTCCTTAAGGGCTTGATTGTGCACCACTGAAATTACTGGACGTTTTGGCATTGACTTTCATGGGAGTAGGAGCAGACTCTACAACGGGAGCAGCTCACATATGGATCTCACTGAGGTCAATGGGTCAAGTTCAGCACCTGGCATAACGAGGTGCATGCAACTCCATCAGAATCAGTGGAATGCACTCGTTGACATCAAGGCTGAGTGTGGCCACATGGAGTCCCATCCATGCAACCCAGGGCAGTATTTCCTGTTAAACTTTGGTTTGGAATCGCCACCATTTCTGCAGCTCAGAATTCCCATCCAAAGCCGGTGATTCACGGCTAGGTGCGAATGTGTATTTTGAGTCTGTATTCTCTCTACTTCACAGGCGTCTGTCAGCCTGGAACGCAGATCTAGACATCTAGCACCAGACATCCATTGATAGGTTTTCTAGGTGGGTTACTAGAATCAAAAAAGTAGTGTCGCTAGTCTGTGCAACTTTCAAGGCATTATTAAAGCAATATTTTTGATATTACCAAGGTCTAATGCTGTTTTGAATTTGCAGTTATGGAGTTCATTTTAGAGCACTTGATTATACTTTGAGAAGAAATAGTCTTACAGTACAAGTCATTTTCTCAAGTACACTCAAAGAAAGGATAGTCTATGGCTCAGTAAATACAACAGTCTGAAAAGTTATGAGCTATCAACCTAAGCTGAATTGACTTACTGATATTACCTGCAATGAATGAGTTTTAGATAGTGTCTCATAAATAGAAGGCTACAGAGCCTACGATTTTATGAACGTCTTGTGCTTATCAATATATATGAGAAATGGCGCTGTCAGGTGTTCGAGGGGATACTATGTGAACCACACCACTGTCAATTTAATTTTTTATGATTAAATATTTGGTGCTGTTAAAGGTTATTTAACATTTAATATAGCTGCTCTTCTACATAGCTGATAACTGTCACCGTTACATAATACTGTAGCTGAAAATGGATGGGGAAGGCATATTTTTAAGACGGTCCCTATTTTTTTTATCCAATTTACTGTTAGATTTGTTCCAGTAATAGGATAATATGAGGTGGGTTTAAAAGGCTTTCAATATTCAGATGTTCTGAGGCCATTGTACGTTCTTCCACTGTGGAAAATCTCTCTAAGCCTGGATTGTGAGACTCTTCTGAGCTCACATTCCAATCCCGTTTTCTCTCATTAAAGGGACACTATCAACTGAAAGATCACATTTCTGGCTGACCACCTTTTGTGTTTACCTACTATTATTAAAACATCCAAGGGGCTATAAATGAAAGATTAAAAAACAAAACTATTTTTCTCCATTTTGTAGGATGTTTACTTTGTGCATGGGATAGAATTTGACAATGGACAACTGTTTCCTTCATGTGGCCAGATACCCACTATCCTGCAATACTTGGATACAATCCTGCCTTCACTTGGGCAGATCCAGTTACAGGTTCTGACTCCTACATAGGACTACGTACGTATGGAAAGTTAAGTGTATGCACAGGTGTTTGCAGGATGGTGCCCCTGTTGGCCTGGCTCTTCCATGGGAGACAAAAATGTTTACAGAACTAGGAAGATGGGCCTTTTTAAACTCACCAAAATTGTCAGGTAGCCTCAGGGACAGCTGTAATACCTTGAACTATTTTTATTTTATTTTATTTTATTGGCAAGTGCCCAAGGTTGGTGTGTCCCTTTATATAGAGTCCAAAATCATTCTGGTCTTTCTGGCATTCATCCATCATGAAGACAAAGTTCTTTAAGCTACATACATAGAAGGGATTCATTTTGCAATAAATTAAATTAAAATTAAATTTAAAAACCCAAATGCTCGGTCTGTGCAGCTCGACCCATTCACAGAATCTGGGCCTTGGTTTTGCATTCAGTAGTACTCGCTATGATATATTTACTAAGAAACCTTTTTATCACCTTTCAGTGACTGAATTAGTTTCTTGGACAATAAAACTCTTTATGTGGATTTTCCCTAGTAAAGTGTGGGTATAAAACATTAGTCCTTCCAATCCCCAAAAGACAGGACTTGATTTTGACACAATCTATGATCTGTTGTGTCATGAATTTACCATCCTGTGTCCTGAAGTTAGTGTACCACAGGTTAGCTCCCAGAGTTTGCCCTGGTTTAGTGCTCAGAACACCTATATAAATGAGCATTTCTGGAGCTGTCACATCTTCCCTGTAACAGTGCTTACATACTACAACGACAGTGCTTCAGAAATGCAGACCGATGAGAAACAGGAATACCACTAGCTAGGAATTATACCTTTGCAGTGACATCAAAAAATATACGTGTGCCCCTTGTGGTAGGTAAAGGTACTGATATTCAAACACATAAGCCCTGACTTTGTGCAGGCATTTTTTCCTGTGCAAAGTGTGCATTAAATGCTACTCTTCTAATCTGGTGGCATTTTAGACATACTTTGCAGTGAACACCAGTATACACGGCCATCTATGACTCAGGAGAACCCTAACATTTCAGTATGCCACTAGATCTTTAGAAAAACACCATGCCAAGGTTATTAACTGGCAACTACTGTATATTGCACTTGTGAGACAACAGGTGCCATGATGCCACATTTGACAGTTTATTTAATTGAGCACATTACTAATCTATTTGCTGCTCTTTCCTCAAATTAAAAACATAGGTGTCCAGATCCTCAGCTGGTGCAAATCCAGCCATTTATCCTAGACCTAGGGCTCAAATGGTAACTATTTTGTGAGGGGAAAAACAGGACTCTTCTTCCTTCCTCTTTTCATTATCTATATTAGACTAATTCCTTTTAACAAAGGGGTGATTGGAGGAAGTGTTTGCCATTCAGCTTGGGTTCTGCCTGGAATCCTGTGTTTGTTCGATGGCACAACACCAAAGAGAAGCAAAATGTGTAACTCGGCAGAGAGAATAACTTTAGTGCCCAAGAAACCCGACCCTTTGCCCGTTTACCAGCCCAGCCCTGCACTAATGGGGAGCACTGTTTAAATGCCCATGGTGCAATATGGCCCTGTAACAGTCCCTTATTTTAGAATGTAATAACATGGGGAAACTTCCAAATATACTACAGACAAATATGATTTGTTGCCATTGACAATAATCCTAACTGAGACCAGGTGGACACCCACCAGACAGAGAGCATCGGCAGCAAGGCAAGGTGGAACCCTAGAGCCATCACGATTGAGTATTCCCCCATCGCTCCACCCCCAGAGCCCCACCCTCACTGGGATGTCACTGCTCACTTGGAGAGGTTGTGACTGGGCTCCTTCAGAGAGACGGGGCATTCGCATGGAACCCCTTCCCGCCCCAGCAATGGCAGAAGGGATCTCCTCTTCCCCTGGGATCACAACAGAACCCCAACCCCTGCTTACTCCAGCAGCTGGGGTGCATGTGTTTGCATGGGTGGGCCCAGGACACTGCACTCTCCTCCTGCCACATGCAGAGGCCCCTGCTCTGGTTGGAGATGCCACCCAAAGTAGTGGGTCTTGGCATTAACACCCCATTGAGGCAACTGAGGCAGTTTACCCCTCTCAGAGCTGCTGCTTCGGTCTCTCTGCAGATGACACTACACTGGTTTCACTCACGTCACGGTTCCAAGCTTCAGTCTGCCACAGTCAGGGCCAGAAACTGATTTTATTTTTTAAATGAAAGTGGAGCTTGTGCTGTAATCACAGAAGCTGGGGGCCTAGGCATGAAGAGCTTAGCTCTTCAGCCAGGCCTGGAGGAAGGCCTAACAGTGGTAGGACTGCTTTCAGTTCACTGAATGTCAAAAGGAATAACAAGGTAAGGGGACCACCATTTAAACCACTTAGAATTAGACGTGACCCTGTGCTGAAAATTTGGCTCCAGACTTGAACTTCCCCAGAGTCTGGAAATGTTTGAATCAGGGATTCTGGTGGGAGGCCTCCTTTTCCAAGGTAGCTTTATTGGGAAAGTGCATGCTGATTTCTGATGCTGTACAGCTTAACAAAATTAGATCTTAGTAGAAACCAACATTTTTCCAGGTATTCAAATTACATTTACATACTGCCAATGAAATACACTCCCTTATGTTAGCCCAAACGTATAAAATAAATAGGGCAGAAATACAGATTTCTTTCTGCATAAAACACCCTGAGAAATTTTTGATGAAAATTCCTGAGTACTTTAAAGGCTTCTTCTATCTCTTTGCAGCAGAGGCGAGAAGGGCAGCAAATTATGACCCAGTAATTATGATGATGGATGTTGAGGCAGTCCATTATATTAGCTACAGTGCCGGTGCAAGAACCAGCACTACCGATCGCATACTTCACTAAGCAGGACACTCGAGATTATAATGGGCAATATAGATTTACAACATTAGGTTAAAGCAGGATAATTATTCTTCTTTTCCATTTCCTTTCCCATGGACCTGCTTCACATTTCTGTGCTTGTTTCCAGGGCATAATCCGTATTTCAGGCAGGCAGGCACTCGACCTGCTATTCCACTCACTCTGGTGCAAATCAAACGTAACTCCATGGAAATCAACAGGCTTGGAAACCAGTGTAAAAATGGGGTGTGAGCGAAGAATCAGCCTTGCTAGCTGCTGCTAATTAGAGGTGGGGATGTGCTTGCTTCTGTCTCCTACAAACAGCAGGGAGGACAGATTGATTAAACTCTGGAGATGCCTATTGTGCGTCAGTATAGGAATGTCGTCGAAAGGCCTGTCTCAATACAATGCAAACAACAAGCCTGCTGTTATAAAAGTGAGCTCCTTGCTTTTATTTGTATTAATTACTTCATCATTTGGGCGAGACTGAGAAAAGGTGACTGTTTTTCAGGTATGTGCAGATTGAATACTGTTCTATAGCAGGTTTCAGAGGGGTAATCGTGTTAGTCTGTATCAGCAAAAACAACAAGGAGTCCTTGTGGCACCTTAGAGACTAATGCATTTATTTGGGCATAAGCTTTCGTGGGCTAAAGCCCACTTCATCAGATGCACGGAGTGAAAAATACAGGAGCATGTATAAATATACAGCAAGGGGAGATTTAGGTTAGATATTGGGAAATACTTTCTAACTCTAAGGAGAGTTAAGCACTGGCATAAGCTTCCAAGGGAAGTTGTGGAATCCACATCACTGGAGGTTTGGACAAACACCTGACAGGGATGGGCTAGGTTTACATGGTCCTGACACGGCGCCGGGGGCTGGACTTGGTGGCCTCTCAAGGTCCCTTCCAGCCCTGCCATTCTATGATTCTATCATTTCAAGGAGTGCTGAGCAAGCCCAACTTCAACTGACGTCACTGGGGGCTGCAGATGGCTCAACATATTAGAACACCAGGCCCCAGGTATCTCAAGCTTGACACCCAACGTTAGAGCATAGTTTGGAAAAATGTGGCCTTCTCCTTTGGAGGCACCGCCTTTGAGTGGCGCAGCACTAACCCCTCACCCAGGCAGTCAGACTGCAGCATTCAAGCCAAGCAGTGGAGATATCACGATGCAGGTATTGCTGTCTGAGGCTAGGCTCGGATGCAGCAGTGGAACCAGAAATGCAGCGAGTACTGAGGGCAAAGTGCATCGCTGTGCAGAGGAGCAGCACCAGGTTTACGCTCTAGGCCCACAGGAGAGAATTTCACCGGCTGTGAACGGCTGTGACAGTCGTGGAGTACTGCGGCTTGTGTGAGGCAGGAAGATGATGTTATCTCTTCTTTATTGTACATGCCTCTCGGTGCCTTCGGCTGTGGAGCACCAGGGCCGTTGAGGGGATTAGGGCCATCTCACCCTCCTAGAGTGGCCAGCCATGAAAAAGACTTGACCAGTGCCGTAGCTCATGCATCATTCCTTACAGCTCACAGGGCGGAGGTCTGGGGCTCCCTGCACTTTGGCCGGGAAGCATCGTGTCTGTGCATGTCACATCCATGAAGCTGTTAAAGAGAGAGGCGATGCTGGGGATCACTGACAGGCCAGCCGCACAGGGGTAGTTTAGAGGATAAGCGCAGCAAAGATTGCTTTTCCCGGCTGGAGCCCGCGACGCTCTATGAAGTGCAATGTGATACTTCACTGGCTTTCTCACCTGAAATGAATTGTTAAAGCTGACCAATTACAGGAAAGGTTTACCATGTGCCTTGGCTGCAGCTCCTATTCAACATTTAGCAGCATCTCATTGCATGGGAAAGTGGAGTCCTCAGACTCTAATCGGATGGGATGGGTCAGCCCAGCATGTTCCTAAAAAAGAGAGTGAAAGGCCCACTAGCATTTGCAGCAACCCCGGCCGAAAAGTGCTGGGAGCCTTCAGGCCCAAGCAGGCTGAACTCCCTAGCAGCTGGGCTGCTGCTGCTGCTCCCCTCCTACCTGGCACTAGGCCCACTGGATCTTCACAATGTGCAGACCCAGCAGCCATGCCCCCGGCCTGCGCATGGAGCTGTGGCGATCCCACGGTGCAGGGGTCTCCTTTTTCCTGCTCAGCCCTATAGCCTTTTAGCAGCCAAGATGCATCTTTTCAGCTGTGTTAGTGTCTTAGGCCCTAATGATACAATCTCCTGATTTCCCAATGACAGAGGTGCCAAGGGCTTGATTTTAAAGGTGAAAATTGGCTCCTAAAAGACGATTGTGCAGTCTAAGTAATCCCCCTGATTAGGGGACAGACAGGGCAGTTTGAGGTAAAAGGAAATAGATAAATTTGTCCCTGGAAAATTGGCTGTAAATTACTCATCCAATATGAGAGACTACTGGATAATGTTGCAGTTATAGATCACTTAGCACCTGGAAAAGGTCACGCAGAGAAGAGACTGGGCTCTGAAGCAGTACTAGTAATAACAAGGCCAAGCTCCTCGACAGCAACTTCTGCGCAAGGATCTCAGAGCACTTCGCAAAGCTCAAGGGAGAACTCAACTCTGAATGCACAAGCCCCTGTGCATGATTTATTGTGCACTAACTCCTGCATGCACAGGTGATGGGTGTGCACACGCATATTCTGTCACCTGGAAGAGGGGCTAGTTCTTGAAACATGCATGCACAGGTGTTTGCTTGTGCAAGATTTTGTGTGTGCACAAAGTTTGTCTCTCCACTGCCAGAGGTTACACAGCAAGTGTAACCCACACACCTCCTGAGTGTGGTTCCCTGTCCCCTCTGGTGGCACCGAGACCACTTAGAGATTAATGAGTCTGCTACAGCCTTAGCTAAGGGCCCTGTGGCTTGTAGCTCATGCAGGAGAGGCTCATGCATTTAGCTCCAGAGGTCTCAAGTTCGATCCCACTCACTGACAACCGAGGTCTGTCGGTGTTACACAAGCAATAGTCAGAGCAAGAAAGAGAACCCAGGTCTACTACTGCCCATTCCATTCTCTCACCATAAGACAACAGTGCTGACACATCCATAGATATAGTAGGAAGTGGAGTCCCCACTTCATTGTTCATGTTGCCAAGAAATCATGAAACATGCACATATCCACAAGCTGTCTGTCCAGGCACCAACCTTTAGAAGAATGCTGATGGGTCCCATGGATACCTAGCTTTGAGCTGAAGGACAGCTGTTTTAAGGAGCGAATTATATAATATTTGTGACTATATGCTCTGGCTGTCCCCAAATTTGCATCCTCGCTACTGGGCATTTTGAATGGAGATGAACGTTGTGTACATAACTCCTAGAAGTATCCCCTAGGCAAGGCAGGGGTTCTGGGAAAGGCCACAATCAGGACCAGCAGGAACAAAGGGGGAAGAAAGACCACCATGCGGGGGAGGGACCACGACAAAATGCAGAAAAAACCCTCAAGTCCCCCAAGGTTATTCTAGTGCCATTAAAAAGAAGGGGGAAAATCCACGAAAGGGAGTTAGCAATTACTTTGTTCTGAATGGACAGGAAAGGATTAAAGAGTGGCCTTGCCTTGGGAAGTGACACTTGCTGCATGTCACATTGTAACGTCCCCCACCTGGGCTGTCAGTGGGATTGCACTCCAGGACTTTCATTGTCAAAAGGATGATCTATACTCCTTGAGCGAAAGACCTAACTCCTGTACCGGTGACTATCGTAGATTCTTATCCTCTTCTGAGAGCCACTCACTAGAAGGAGAGCGAAGCCCCACACTCTGCTAGTGTGGGTACATCCATGGCTCAATGTGTACCAGGGGAGGAGCCAAATGAAAGCAGGTGAGAGAAGTGTCCTGGCTCAGTACCTTATTCTCCCACCTGGGACAAGTTCAGCCACAGAAGCTTGTAGTATTTTGTTCCTGCTTCTGTGTCCAGCACATTTGTCTCTACCACAGATGTCTCCACAGACCTAAAGCCTAAACAGCCTAAAGAAAAGAAATCTGTGAGTTAGGTGACAGAGACTGAAAGGCCTGCGGATTACTTGTGTAGTGTGTTATCAATCCTAAGGACTGAAGATAATAGAGATGATAATACAAAAACCAGGCTTACCATGAATTTATGAATTGATAAGTCAGTTTCTTATAACAGCACACAGTAAATCACTGCTTGCTCCTACTTGTCTGTGACCGTTATGTACTCCCTACTTTCTATTTGCTTTTATCCTAGTCTGTGCTTTATTTTGGGGGGAGGGGGAGGGTGGGAAATCAAGATTTCTCTTAAGTCAACTTGGTAAAACTTTGGCCTACAGTCCTCTTGATTCTTGGAGGGGAAGAAAAGCGGTTTATTCTTTAAGCCTATTGAACGGCTATGTCTCATTTTATTTTTCTGTAAAGTCTATTTGGTCATTTTAGCAAGCTGAAAACATGGGCATTGAAATGTATCTGTCTAGAAAGGGGAGGTGGTCTGGGGGTAAAAGCACAGGCCACGGGTTCAAGAGATCAGTTTCAGTTCCTGGCTCGATCACCTTAGTGAAGTCATCTAATCTCTCTCGGCCTCCGATCCCCAGCTGTAAAGGAGGAATGATAATTCTTTTTTCTCCCAACTCATTGTCTGTCTTGTCTTCTTAGATGGTCAGCTCTCCAGAGCAGGGAGTGTCTTTTAGTTTGTGTATGTACAGTGCCTAGCACAATGGAGTCCTCATCTCAGCTGGTCCCTCTGAGTGCTCGCAAAATACGCACAGTAATAGGTATTTATCTGGCCCCCTTTCACTGTAGGTTCGGAGTGCCAAACAGTTAGTACTTTGCTGGGAATATTGTGTCTATTTTGTTTGCAAAACTTGTGTACAAAGACACCTAATGCTAATTCCCCATTGGTATCCTCTCCAGCATGGGACACTTTTACTGCTTGGATGATATCTTTAGTATGATATCTTTCCTATCAACTGGAAGAATTGACCAGTTCAGTTCTTTTTCCAGTTTAACCTCACACTGCCCATATTACTCTGCAGTTTTGTAGGATGAAAGTGCATATAGGGTGCCCATTATTTTTACCAAAGATCTGATTATCTTTGTCTCTTCTGTATTCCCTCACCTCTTGTGTTTGTCACCTTTTCTTAATACATTTGTAAGGAAATTATTTGTCCTGTCAAGAGCTCTGTTTCTCTTTAATAAAGAGTAACTAAAGTACAGAAATACTCGTGCTCTATTTCTCTCTCTTCTTTCAGCAGAAGTAGCCTGATTGGTTGAGAAAGAGAGAGATCGTAAAAGTTATCAAGGGAAAGCCAAGAGTTAATTTTCTGCACCAGGCCTGATATCCTGTGACAAGAGTGGGGCCAAGGTTCACAAAAGTGACTTGCGATTTTGAAACCCTCACGTGGGCCTACTTTTCCTGAAGTGCTGACCACCCACGCTTCAAGCTGCCTCGAGTTAGGCTTTCACTAGCCCTTTCTTAAAAGCTTGTCCCAGACTTTGAGTTGTTGAGAGCAGTTTAAAAAGTATATACGGCGCCTCCAGCACAAACACGAGAAGCCATGCGTCCTCCTTGCGAACACGTTGTCCAGCCTCTCCCACGGATGTTGTGGCTTAAGCCTCTGCCCCGGGACTTGCTATTTGGAGTGACTTCTTCCCTAGCTCTCCTCACATGGATTGGGTCCTGAGTTCTTTTGTAACAGTGCCTAGTTCTTCCAACGAAAGTGACTCCTCCTTACTGTGCTTGAGACACAAGGGGTGCTTCCTTTGGGAAAATGAGCAATGCTACCCCTGCCAGCAAGGAGTATAAAGCCCAGTACATAAGAAACAACTATGTACATCAGCACAAACCCTAGCAAAGACATGATACACCCCAAAATAACAATATGACACAGGAGGACTTTACTGGGAGCAGGAGAATCGGATCTGGGGAAAGAAAGTTTTAGGTACTAACACATCAACGAATTCCCACCCTTCCAACACTCCCAGCTCTTCCTAATCCCCAGGTCCCTCCCTGGCACCTTGCCAGGCAGACGGGATGCTGGGGATGAGTCCAGAGACCAGTGCTGCAGTGCTGTGAATGTTCGCTGGCTTCAACAAAAAGACTTATGGAGTCTCTCGGGAGCCTGCACGGGGTTGGATCTCTGCTCCTCTGAAAGCTGGTCCCCACAGGGCTGGAACTGCCTGATCCACTAGATCCCACAGCGGTGCAATCCAGAGGATGCTCAGTCTATTCTTTTACTCCAGATGAAGAAATATTCAATGGTTTTGTTATTTAAGCCATTGAAAAAAGGACTTGCCTGAGTAACCCTAAAAAGTTGCAGAGAAAGCCCTTTTCTGGGTGGATTTCTGGGTTCCTAACACCCTGGTTGCAGGGATTAGGATAAACACTTAGAAATAACGTTGGTTTGGAAAAGAGGAGTTGTGTTTCCTTGTCTTCAGACAAAGAATCCAGCCCTTGTATGTTGTTAATCAGCATTCTCAGGAGGGCACCATCTGCCCTCTACACTGTCCCAGTTCCAGGAAAAAAGAACAGGAGTACTTGTGGCACCTTAGAGACTAACAGATTTATTAGAGCATAAGCTTTCGTGGACTACAGCCCACTTCTTCGGATGCATATAGCATCCAGGAGGAAGTTAGCAAGTCCTTAGCTCTCTCTTCACTGACATTGAATATTAAGGCTCCAAAGGGTTAGTAAAGGGTTAATAAACGATTTCTAGCTGTTGTAAGCCTATCATAGATAGCTGTATAGCTTATGGATGGTTAGAAGTACATCAGCAGAAGATGTTTTGTATGGTCATAAGGAATCTATTGGCTCCTATACCAATCTATGATTAACTAATTATTAAAACATCTGTTAATCATTTGTTAACCTTTTATAATATAAAGCATGACTCTCTCTTCTCTGGGTCTGTAAAGAGGAAGGTTTTGTTTACATGTAATAAACTATTAAGTAATACAATGTGGCCCGGGTACTACACAGGTGAGTTTGCCCAGTTGCTCTGGGTAGGTTATTTGGCGCCAGATCCTAAGAGGGGCTGGGCACAGTCAGCTCACACTGTTAGTTGGCAGCTAGTCAACTCAGATCTGTGGTCCCTAGTTTCCCTCCGGATCAGTTCTTGCATGCCCCCAGAACAACCATATGAACCGAAAGATCCTTCTTCATTACAGTTGACACATTGTGGTCACGGGCAGTTCAACTTACACCTTTACTGTTGAGGCTGCTTGAGCTCCCCCATCCTCACCCCTGTGGAGCTCAAGAACAAACAGCAGACCTGCTGGTTATGGACTGCCCTCTTTCTCATCTTGACAGCAGATGGGTGTGCTTGACCACTCCAGATGCCGTGGCCATGATGGAGCGGCTGCATCACTTACCCAACATCTAATTCATTGTTTGTACCATCAGATGCCATGCATCAGAAGTTGTCACACTGTAGCCAGTGTGTTTTATTAATTAATTAATTAATTGATGGAGGTATCCTATCTCCTAGAACTGGAAGGGACCTTGAAAGGTCATCGAGTTGAGTCCAGCCTCCTGCCTTCACTAGCAGGACCAAATACTGATTTTGCCCCAGATCCCTAAGTGGCCCCCTTAAGGACTGAACTCACAACACTGGGTTTAGCAGGCCAATGCTCAAACCACTGAGCTATCTCTCCCCCTGAGGTTACAGACATCAGCCCTAATCAGGATCAAGCCACTTGTGTATTTTATGTCCTTGTCCACCACTCAGACAACATGCCAGTAGAAAACACAAGAAACCAGCTGTCAAGATTTACTGCTCCCAGGAGTTTACACATTCAAAACAAAACCCTTTCTTATTTAAATGTAGTCAGAATTAAATTCAAACCACAATCACAATGGTGAGAAGGTCACCCATTGTCACCTTACAAAAACAAATGGCTTCTCAACTTTCTTACTATGGTACTCACTAGTTATCCCTTTCCCCAAAAGAAATCTTTGTTGATCTTCTTTGTTTCATGGCCTCTTTATAGTCTGCCTCTGTTTTGATATAGTTGATTCACTAGAGTCTTGTTTTTGAGACACGGCCAGGTTTGGTGGGATTTTATTTTGTACAAAGTGCTTCCAGAGAAACCCTCTTACTCAAGCAGTGAGTCAGGTAAGAGATAACAAGGTCTACTGAGTCCCTACGGAGCAGAATTCGGGGAGGGGGGGAGTGGGGGAGTTGGTTTTTTTTTTAAATCCCCTTTGGGAAGGTTGTTAATCCTGAGACTCAGGAAGGAAAGTGACCCAATTGCCTAGTGAACCCAAGATATGCAAACGTGACTCATCATTCATGTCATTCTATCTCAGCCTTTTCAACAGAACTGGGATTTGAACCACTTCTTGATGCTGCGGGTCAATTCACTAAGGGGAACCACAACAGAAATAACATTGTAAAAGGTACTGTGCATGACTGATTTCCTTGCTCTGGTCTGTGCCCCATAAGAAGATATTTTTTCTTTAAAAACATCCCCATAAATAACTAACCAGAAGAAAGGAAAGAGGGGAAATGGACTAGACCGGATTGCTTTGTTTTGATCTCTACATTCTAGAAATAAAAAAAAGCAGCACCGAATTCTTTTATATTGAGGTTCATAGTTTGCAAAGAAGACAACCCATTTAAACTACACTGTTCCCAAATTATGGGCACTTGCATTTCAGATTAGGAACATGTATGCAACCAATGATGCGTGATTGCTGCAATTTTCACCATCTGTGCATTATATTACTCTTGGCCTTTAGATGCTGTTTAAAACTATTCCAAGAGAATTTTTGTCTGTCGTTTACTTTCACCTCTCTACCGATAGTTACCCTAGATAAGCACAATGGTGACTCAAATAATGATAATATGCATGCAGCACAGTACATAAAACACTGTTTACTTATCTTCTGCCAATGTGCTGTCATTTATATGATGGGTACGGAAGATAATCTAATTTAATATTTAGAGTCAAAGTTAATTAAGTTTCAGAATGTTTGTCTGAAGTCGTTTCAGGCGCCTATGTACTGTATTGAGATTTTAAAGAGTTCACTGAACTCTGGTAAAGACAGCTAGGAAATACACTGAAGTTTGTAACTGACATTCACTACATTCCATAGTTTACATAACAATAAATTTGATGTATGCTGTGTAAAATAACTGAGAGACTAATTGTTCAAAATGTTACGTAATATCCTAACAATGGATACAATAGTAGCCTGGAGGGCATGCAAATACTTCAGCGAATGAGAGTACTACACTCCTGTCTGGTGTCGCTCATCTCACACAAGGTGGGTCAATGGAAAGCTTAACAAAGCTATGCGTATTGGGACTTTATGTGCAACTCCGTTGCCATGGCTGCCAATGCTTAGTAACATAGCACCATCCCATATTCGCCGTGAGAAGGCCTCTATCTTGCTGCTGGCCAAGATCCATGAGAATAGCAACCTGCCTTTGTATGCAGACCTCTTCAACCACCCGCCAGCTCACCTGTCTTCTAGATGCCCTTTATGGTCATTTATGCCACCATAGGACATGATGATGGAATCTGCTTGGTGTAATGAGTGGTCAGCAATGATAGTTGTTAATCACTCTCTCGTCACTGACCCAACTGGCTGACCACCAGGTTTTGATCTGCCAAGGCACCTGTCATCATCTCTGAACTGGTTTGAAATAGGTCAGGGCAACTGTGCGGCCAATCTCTTTAAATGGGGTTTTTCTAATGACCCGCAAAGCAGCTGTGGTCAACCTCAGACTATGTCACATATTCTTGACGAGTGCCCAGTGACTTGTTTCGATGGCGGGCTACTGGCTCTCCACCTGGCTGATGATGTCACCATCAAATGGCTGGGCACATTGCACATAGGCTGAGAGAGCGGTCTAACTTCAGTAATTATTCAGATTATTTGTTACAGGTCTAGAATAGTCTCGAACGCAAACATTTTGAAATCTCAGTACAGGGGATCTGAATGCACCTTGTCTGGTTTTGGATCAGACACTGAACGAGTATCTTGACCCAAAGCTCTTATAATCAATAGAAATCTTCCCATTGACTTCACTGGACTTTGGCTAACACCCAGTAAAGATCGATTTCCCAGTTCCTGATCGCATTCATGTGGATTACGTGTTGGGTGCTGACAATGTTTTTGCACCATATAAGACAAAAACACAGATACATCAATTCTGTCCCCATTGCAGTCAAGGGGTGAATTGCCACATACATCAATGGGAACTGGAGTTGGCCCAGATATTACCTGCCCTGAAGACTTTGTGATATAAACATGACGGAGAGGATAGTCAAGACACAAGAGGAAGTGCAGAGTAGCAAACAAGTAGATCTGGATTGTTCTTATTGCTGTTTTCTTGTGGGGATCACCAAAGAAAGGACTCTTGCAGAGGGATTTGGACAATGTGGCGATGTGTCTACATGAGCGCATCAACTCCCCCCATCCTGCATGTCTCATTTTTTTAGACCAGAAGCTTGTGGAGCAGGGGTAATGTCTTCGTATATGTTTGTAGTGCCCAGCACACTGGGGCCCTGATCCTGACCAGGACGCCGAGTCGCTATTGCCATATAAACATTAAATAAAAATGAAGAGATTGCCAGAGGCATCAGTGACACAACCCATCCCCTTTGTATAATATCTGTCCCAGCTCACCCTTTCTGCTGATGGAGCGGGTGCTCATAGGGGGAATGAGAAATTCCATGCGGTTCCTGATGCAGGCTTTACTCAAATTCTTCCACTGGGGCAGTGGATTCATGGACACCGGTGGATCTTGGAAACCTGCCAGAGACCCAGCCCCGCATTGCACGAAGACCTATCGAGTATTAGTCCTGCCACAAGTGCAGGGGACTGGACTAGACCTCTTGAGGTCCCTCCCAGTTCTCTGATTCTATGCGCTACTCGTGGGTGCCTGTCTGGTCTCCTTGGCAGCACAGTATCACTGGAGCTGCACTGCTGGGGACTCCCTAGGATGTGGGTGTTCACAGAATCCCCTCCAAAGGCAATTTGCAAAGTTAAAGGGATCTCCCTAAGGAAGCACTAACTTTCCTGCAGGTTTCCTGCTCCATTGATGGTATGGTGCACCACCCTGTCCTCAACCCTCATAGAGGGCTGTCCCCTGGTCCAGGGCAAAGGGGATTCAGGCCATGGGAGCAGCTGAACCTTCTCTTCCATACAGGCAGCATCAGACAATGCGCAAAGGCCCCTGGGTAATTCTACCGACCTCCATTGACATTGCACCAGGGATTAATTTGCCTCCACTATGTTTGACACATGGAGATGAGCAAAGTTCCTTTTGCGGGTATGGACTGTGAAATCAATTATGGCATGAATCTTACATGGCCCAAAGAAATGGCTTTCAAACACAGAGGCGTAGCTGTTATCTTGGAGACGAGAGTCAATTAATATCATAATACTGAACTGGGACTCAAACCCTTTGCATTCATGCCAAATTTTGAGCAAACAAAACCAGACGGGGAATAAAAAGAAAAAGGTCCATAAAAGAAGGCTGAACTTTCACTGAATAAATAAATAAATGCATCATGCATTTTTTAAAGTCCTGATTGACTAACAAAACAGTGACCCTGGCTGGAAGAAGACCTGGAGTGTGCTAATCCTTTGGATTTTAGGAATGAAGGGCTTAGAATCGGGATTTGTATTGAAGGAAGGAGTGAACGTCTACTGCAATAATTAACAGTTCAGACCTAGAGATGATTTCACCAGCAGTTTCTTGTCCTGTAACCACTGTACTCAAAATGTTTAAGAAGCTGCGGAAATCATCTGAGTGAACAAAGGCTCTTCATGGTAGGTGGCTACAGTGTGGAAATCACAAACATTAATGACAAAAATGTCAACAAAAATGTAGATAGAACAGGGTATAGGGAAAGACTGGTCCTTCCATTGCCCCAAAATGAAGAGAGGATTAGGAATACTCTGGTTCAGGATTTAGTCTGAAAATAAGTGAATTAATCCTTTGACTTGATGAATACAAATATTTTAAAGTGGTCTCTGAATATCGAACACAGGAACATAACTGTAAATGTCTCACACCTAGCAGGAATCCACACACAGTCTGTTAGCAGAGTTGACAGAGTGCAAGTGTATTTGGAAAAGAAAAGATTCATATGATCTGAAGGGAAACCAGAGCATTCCTCATAACAACACAACACATTAATTTCCTCACAACACCTCAAGCACTAAAAAGGCAGGAAATTCCATGGGCAGGCGATCCCAGCCAACACAATCCCAGTCTCCAAGTGTTATCCCACTCCCCTCCTGGCAGTGGGGCTGGTTGGAAATGTTTTGATGAAGCCAGGTTTTTGTTGGAAAACATCAGTTGTTCTAAACAAAAATGTTCACGGGAACATGGCGTGTCTGACAAAATTTCCATCAGAAAAGGGTTCTCAGGTCCAGGATGGAATTTCTGGAGACCCACCCCAGAACAGACCAGCAGGAAACATGGGTTCAAGACCCTACTCTGCCCGATTTGGAGCAGGGACTTGAGCCCACATCCCAGGTGAATCCCCCAGGGGGCTATTCTGGGGCATGGTGTCTCCTTTTTCGGTGAAGCAGCAAGGGCCCAGCAGCCTGACAAGCTCTGAGTACTGGAAGCTCGAGCATCACTGAAAGCTTTTGCCGCCGCGCTGGCTGTGCTTCACCAGCTCCCTCTTCCCTGCACCCTAGCCAGTGCAGCTCCTGGGACCCTCGGCCCATTCCTGTCCTCTCCTTTAAGCCCTATACAGACACATTCTGTAGCCCCCGCTACAGTCCCTGGCCCACTACCCTGCCAGGTTTTCTCCTGGCAAGCGCTAAGAGTGGTTAATGGCAGCAACCTCTACTCTTGAATAGCAGCCTTGTAAGTCAGCTATCGTCACCCTACAAACGGAGTCTTCTCTCTTCCTTCCCTCCTCACACTCCAACAGACAGGGGCTGATCCCAGCTCTGGCAGTTCGCGTATGCTGCTGCTCATTGCCTGCATACCCCTTTGGCCGCTGGGACAAAAGGGAGACTGAGTGACCCAGCTCCTCTGCCGTACTGCAGCGGACTCAGCAGCCACCTACGTGGCCATTTCAGTTTTGTTTGCCTCGGAATCGCTCGACATTAAAATTGTAGCAAAATCACCCCCCGTGCGTGTTCCCCAGACCCAGCACTGCCCTCCCAGATACACCTGCCAATGATCCTGTCAGCCAGTTGCCCCAGGAGATCTGGGGCAAGGTGTCAGAGATCTTGCCTCCCTATATACTGTACTGGAGGAAATTGACACACGCTGCCTTGGGCAGAGCTGGCAGAATAAGGGGTTTTTTGTTCACTGGCAATTCTGAAAAATTAAAAAAAAAATATTTTGGGTTGAACCAAAAATGAATTTTTTTGAAATTTTCAGTGAATCAAAAAGTAAAAAAAATCATTCTGGGTCAAACAAACATTTTGCCATGAAACAAAATGTTTTGTTTTGATTTCAATCTCTGTTTTGTTTTGCAGAAATTGTGTTTTCCATTGAAAAAACATTTTGATGGAAAATTCCTGGCTTCCTGTAAGGAACAGGACCGCTTGAGAAAGGAGGTGTCAAAGCCGGTTGGTTCTTTGACGCCCCCGCCCACACTTTGCTGAGCAGACCTCGGGGTAGGAAAGAATCTGGTTGTGCATCTAATTTTTTGCCTTTCTAAATTACGCTCTACTATTTGCAGTGTGATTTACAAAGAAGGGCCCAGTGGAAAGTGCTCTTACCTAGTATTCAGTATAAATTATGAAAACACAGATTTACAGTTTAATCTCTGCATGTGCACTGATGTGTATTAAACATATTCTGTTAGCCTCAGAAAAAGTTGTAAATTTACTATCTATCTTACAGAGCATGGCTCACGTTACTATCAGTACAAATTACTTCCAGGGTGCTTAACATCCATTTCCCCCACAATACTACTTCTTAGATGAGCCAGGATTAGTCTCATTGGAAGAAAATTTAATTTTCCGAACCCTCTCTTCATTGTGGCTCAAAGCAGCAACAGCCCACTTAAAAACAAGTTAGTGGTTGATTTTTCTGAGCAGGTTCTACCCTATTGGTCATTAAGTAGCAAACTGTTTACTCCCGTAAAGTATCTGTTTCCCAGGGATTATTAATCATAGTTTATTGGGAACCAATCAGTTATTTTGTTTATTTTCCCACCCGTTTTAAAATATTAAAATGCTGAGATATTCATTTTTGCAATGAAAATCTACTCAGTAAATTACCATATTTATTTTTCATTTATGGGGGAATAATCTGTTTTAATTAAGCCTAACTGAAGAACTTTTATCAGATGTAATTATCCCTTTCGATAAATATGTCTCCACTAATTACATTTAACCATGGGATTTATAGCTCTTAAGTCATTTTGTAGGAAACATAATAAATCTTTAGTAATACATGCTAAATTCCTATAAATTAACTCAAATCATTAACATAATAAACAAATTAGGATAATTTCACTTAATTAGTTTGGGTGGTTAACTCAAAATCTCCTGTAAAACTTCATGGTAATCAAGAATTTCACAAGTATTTTGGAGAGAAATTTTTGTAACCAGACTATTTGAATAGGTATATAAGAATCAGATCACTGCTGGAACACAGTAAATCCATATTCCTCTTTACCAATAAAGCCTTTTAATAATAATAGTCAGTGATACAGAGCGATCTCGATCACTTAGTAAGCTGGGTGCAAGTAAACAATATGTGTTTTAATATGGCTAAATGTAAATATATACATGTAGGAACAAAGAACGCAGGCCATACGCGAGGGGGGAGTCTATCTTGGGAAGCAGGGACTCTGAAAAAGATTTTGAGGGTTGTGGTGGATAATCAGCTGAACATGACTCCCAGTGCAGTGCTGTGGCCCAAAGGGCTAATGTGATCCTAAACAAGAGACTCTGAGTAGCAAGAGAGAGATTATTTTACCTCGGTATTTGGCACTGGTGTGATCTCTGCTGGAATACTGTGTCCAGTTCTGGGGTCTAAAATTCAAGAAGGAGGCTGAAATTGGAAAGGGTCCAGAGACGAGCCATAAGAATGATGAAAGGGTTAAAAAACCTGCCTGATAGCAACTCAGCACCTTCATTCTATCTATTAAAGCTTAAACAAAGAAAAGGTTAAGGGGTGGCTTGATTACACTCTGTAGCTACCTATATGGAGAACAAATATTTGATTATGGGCTCTTTAATCTAATAGAGAAAGGCATAACAGGAGCCAACAGCTGGAAGTTGAAACTAGACAAAGGCACTCTGGCCTGTGTTCTACAGGAGCTCAGATGCGACAATCCCAAGGGTTCCTTCTGTCCCTGGAATCTATGAATCTATATTTCCACCCTTGGGACCCACTCCTGAGATCCTTGACTTCAACGGAGTTTGGGCCATGTAACGTCTTCAGGAATTGGGATGCGGGGTGAAAATCGCTTCTGTGGCCAGCTCAAGGCCTATGCACTACATAAATCCCACTTAAGATCAAAAACGGAGCTTAAGTGGGACTTACATGGTGCATAGGGTTTGATCTTGCCTTCTTCAAAAGGAGTGAATTACACCCAAACTGAATAGTTTTAATAAGTCCAGCACATTCTGTCCCCTTCCCGCCTCTGATAAAGATAAATTACAGATCCTGTATTTTACTTAGCATAAAGATACAAAATCCTATCTGTATCCCTGAACTGCCATGTTAACTTTCTTCCCATTTTACTTAACTTGTTTTCCTTAATCATATTAATTGCTATATAATAATATTAGACAATGCTCTCTAACCATTAAGTCCCAAAATAATGGTTGTGTTAAATCAGAGTTAATTAGTCTGTCACAAATTCCAGTCCCACTACAGGGTGATGACTTAATGAAAAAATGCAATGTCACTTTACAAGAATTACATATACAATTTTAAAAGGTATTTTAAATATTTTTCTTAATAGCTGTCAACAGAAACGATGGAATGTGATTCTTCAGAGAGCATTTCTCTTTGCTAACTATAGGCAAGTGAGCTATCACAAGCTTTACACGGCTGCAGAAAACAGATTTAACATTAATTTATGAATAGCTGAACTTTTTCTCTTTAATGTTTAATAGTGAATCATGCTTTAAGCCATTTATATTTCACTGCACATCAGCAAGGCTGTCAGGAGCAAAAGATCAGAAAAACATAATTCTTTTGGCTTGTTCTCATGCACTTTCCACCCATTCCTTAAGAAGTCTGAATAATTTTGAAAGCAGGATACTTGGGGTAGCAATGTGAAAGGAGTTGCATTTTAAAGGGCCTTCAAGTTTTGAAAGCAGGACTCTCAGGTAAAATGACAGCTAGGATGCATTCACTCACAGTCTCTTATAGCATACAAGCAAATGAGGGTCAGTTGACTAACTGTGGCCATTCACCTGTACCCAAGGTGAGAGTTTCATTCTCTCAGAGGGAGGATAGTGCAGATTTCACAGCATAAGGGTGAATGCCCTCTCGCAGTGCTCAGAATTCTCCCTTTCCTAATCTGTTTTCTAACGCACTTAGTGCCCCAAATAAATTATATACAGCTATGCCAATGCATTAGCACCTTGTGAGTCACGAAGCAGGCCTGCCAAAACACGAGTTTTAATCATTGCTATCTGCAGATCACAGCAAATTATGGATTCCCATCATTTTAACCCTGATGTCTCTGTGATCTAGAGCAGACATTGACAGCAGAACTGCACTTTTCGTTATAAAGCCGTCAACACTATTGGGGGAGTCTTCCAGGCTGGAGGAAGTGAGGGATTAGGGCCTAAAACCCTGGCCTTGCAAAGGACTCTCAGTGGCAGATCCCTGCATTTGTCCAGGGCTTTTTGCAGAATTTGGGCCATAGTAGTGGTTTGGGTTTAGTTTTTAAGGCTTGAAGTTGGCCTCAATATGAATATACGGGAGCTTGTATTTCCTCTTTGGGGTATGTGGGCAGCCCTACTTTGTAAGTGGGCCCACCAGAAAGAAACTGTAGGGTCTAAAATCTCCATTTAAGAGAAAACAATTCCCTCCCCCCCAGCACTCTTTGGAAGAAATATGTTCCCCTTTTGCTATGAAAAAAAATGTCAACAGGCGCGTCATAAGGCTAGCCGGGTCATGCAACTTACTCCTAAAATAGCAATACTCAGACCTAGCATAGCTGCTAGCACTTGTTATCACATGACACTGCTGAGTCTGAACATAGTCGCAGCCCAGCAGCCTTGTGGTGCACTGTAATGCCTGTTGCAATGTTTGAACAGAACACAAATGCAACATCATGACACAACCATGAGTTTACTGTTGCTGCATTAGACATTCTCCTACTCCCCCGGCTTGGCTTTTCTCGTCTCTAGTTTCCACTGCTGCCAGCTCCGTCCAAACAACATGCTGCTTTTGAACCTCTGGAGGGTGCAGAGAGCATCCTAGACTTTGGCCCTGTCTTGCCAGATATTACAAAAATAATAACAACTGCACAATGCACTGTTGGAAGTTGTCCTTCCATTATGTTTGTGATGGTTTCCCTGGATACAGACAGAAACATTTCAAAATGGGTTTCAGTTTCATTGCATAATATGCAAAAAAAGGAATTATAATGGGACCAATCTTTGGACAGAGGACATCATCATTCATTTAGATTTGTGTGTGGGGAAGGGGTATTTATCCTGGACATCATTTTTAAAAATATACTGAGCTTACAGAGCTAGAGACATAGGAGAATCCAAAGCTCTAGCGACACACTCTGGTTAGGTTTACGACCTGACTAAATTAAGTCCAACGTGTTGAACTACCGCACATTTGGTGCCATGTTCAAGGACATGTTCTGCTAATCCAAGCAAGCCACTATAGTAGCTTTGAAGTGCTTTCACTGCTGAACTTTGGCGAATGAGCGGTGTTTATCCATCATCTGAAAAACCAAAGCTCCTTTGATTAGAACTGACAAGACTGACTGTATCCAGTACCTGATGGGGGAAAGGATTCATTGCTCAGAAGTATAACATGGGCTCCTATTAAGGAGGTGACCTGTAGTACTTCAAATGATGCAGGAGGAAAATGAACCCTTCGTAAAGACTCCTGCAGTACACTTAATGGTAGAACCCTACTCCCTTATCAAGCAGACAATGGAAGAAAGGGGAATGAGAAAGAGGCCCCTGTGAAGTATTTATTACCAGCCTGGGTTTTCTTGGCCTACTGTACATATTTTACTATCTATTAGGTGTATGGCCACCCATCATTTTCAAGATTAAAATCTAGTCATGGTTGGACATAAAAGAAGTTAGTTTGTTAGGTTCTGATATCACACAGTATTTCCTGATTAGCTGAAAAATGGGCCATATACTGTCAAGAAACAACCTCTTATCTGTCAGCGATAACAAGTGCATCCAACTCTACCACAATCTTTCCTCCTCAAGTGCTATTGGTCTGAACCATTGATTATAACTGAACAAAGTCATTGGGGCTGGTTGTTATATTAGGTAATGATGAGCTTGTTAGAGAAATGTGTATGGAAAGCAAATCCTCAGGCTGGTACCATATCTAACAAACCTGTCATTAATTACGGAGGAAAAGCTTTCTACCTCTTAAATAATTTATACAGCTGGATCTACAGTAGCAAAAGATTAAACATAATTAAAATGGAAGCATTAAATTCCAATGGGTTGGGTGGCATTAGAAATCCTGCAGCAAAGGCAAAGGCTAGATAAGGGCCACTGCTAATGATGATCTAGTCTTTAGGCAGACAACAGACACTGCCAGAGCTCATCCTGGAGTGATGGTTCTTTTTATAAAGTAATTTAAGATAAAGTGCAGTAGAGACCTGTTAATCTCAGACTTGATGCACACAGGATGCCTTCCTTAAGCACTTTATCCCTATGGCAGGCATCTCTTTAGAAGAGCTTCTTTGTCTTAGTCTTTGAGGTTTAGTGAAGGGAAGTGTAATCTTTCAGCAGGGTTATTCTCTCACTAGGTTTTGATTTAATTGGGCTGCGCAGTAGTTCAAATACTATGCATTTTATTTTATTTTTAAACTGTGGGTGAATTTAATCCATATAAAGAATCTAGTCCCCTAATATGTAAAGTAGTACATTATCGCACACTGGCATTCTTCTTTCACAGGAAACTGCTTTTACTACATTGTATTTTAAAAAGGGAAGTAACATGTAACAAATATTAATCACATCATTATGCTTCATTAAATCAGCACACTGTCTCGTCTGGTGTGTTTGAGCACAGATAAGTAGTGCCCCAGTTTTCAGATCTCTGAAGTTTAACATGAGAATTGTTTTTATTTCAACCTAATGACACACACAATTTACAAGGCCAAAAAGTGCCAAAATGGGAGTGCCTTCCAAATTCTCAGACCTGTCACCTGAACAGGGAAACGCTGGCGTTTTCAGGGTCTGTCCTCCCAGTGATGTTGGGAAATTGACATACACACAGTGAGTCCAGTTACTCCAGTAAACAAAACTACATTAATCCTTAATTCATACATCCCCTGCGTAGCTGGTCAGATAGACCTCCTGAGCAATGACAAGGAATGCCCATTTATTGTGGGGGGAGGAGGGAGTTTAAAGCAGTATTGCTTCATAACTCTCTAACCTACTATGATATCATTCTCTGAAGTAAGCTCTTTTTCTCTGGTAGGTCAGCTAGATACGGTCAATATCTTATTTTGATTGCAAAATTCTCATACTGAAATCACATCAATACCACCCTGCTCTGTATATTTCATGCTGGTATTGCTTTGTGGCTCTGTGCAGCAGGGATCACGTCTTGCTCTGGATATTTCACAGCGGCAAGCCCACTGTTGGTCCTCAAAAACCCAGTCTTAGGATTAGTTTATTACTACTTTTATTTTTACTATTAAGGCTGCCTGACAAATGTTATTCTATATAATGGGCCAAAGGGATCGGTAACATTATTTTCAGGCTATATACGTAATTCTTTACACAACATCCGTACATGCATTTTGCAATGATATGGATGACCAGTGTGACACCAGCTTTTCTTTAAGACCTCACATGACTTTCTTTGGTGAACCAGAATGTACATACCAGACTCAGGAGAATTTTGCAACCCCTCTGCACTCCTCCATGTGCCTCTTGCCAGTTGCCAGTATCCTTGTTCTAACTCCATGTAGCTAATGGAGTTACAGCTGGGTTAATTTAGTCCTAGGTATCCAATATACATAAGCAATATGTCCCCAGTGCTGTTAGTGCTAACCCCAGCAACCGTTGACTTCACGTGATCTCTGCAAGGGTGCAGTAGTCCATGTTAACAGACCCCGATGCAGGATTAGGACCTAAAAGGGGGGATTTATTACTTAATGTGCATGTTACAGTAGTGCTCATATGCTCCAGTAAGAATCAAGGCCCCATTATGCAGAGCACTGCACATTAAAGAGACAGACCATGCCCAGAACAGCTTACAATCTAAGACTGGGGTCTCAAGCTGGGGGTACAGAGCACCCTGCCTTTCTAATCATGCTGAATGGGAGGGAGGTGCTGGCTAGATCTTCTCTAGCCAGGAGGAAGGTCTTAGCTAGTTACTTGCTAGATGGAGGTGGTGGCCCAGCATGGACGAGGTTGAGACCCCTTCACCCTCACTCTAAGAAATGTGATGTAGAACCACCGTGGTTTGGGCGAGCTCTAAAACCCACGACAAAGGTCATTATTCAGCGCTCCCGCTGAGTTCTCTGAGCTGGATTATAATATCGGTGTCGCTATTGTTAAGAACATAACCAGTGAATTGTTGGGATTAGCCACTGCCAGGCCAGCTGCACATGGACTGAGTACTAGTCCCTGAGCAGTCAGAACAATACACACGGCACCGCACGTTTCCAAGGGGCGTTCTCAATGCTGTCAGCTCACTCAGGCACAGTAAGCTCACAAGCCATCTCCTTCAGTAAACAATCATTAAGGAATTACTACTGGCAGGAGAAAATAACCTTTGCTTTGATTTACAGCTTGATAGATTACCCCTCCCCCGCCCCGGCTTTTTCTTTCTAAACACACATCAGTTTGCCTGGGAAGATCCCATTTAGTTTTGTTATTATACCCCACAATCTTCACTGGAAAGCTGCTGCCATAGCTGTATTTCTTTTTAATTCCCAGAGAAACGTTGTCCGTATCTGAGGGGAGCAAGACACATCCTGCAGCCACTGAGATTGATCAGGGGAGTTTCTCTAGAATAAGAAGAGTTTACTCTTTACCTGATTTTTGTATAAAAAGAATGCCACCTGTAGCCTACAGCCCCCATCTTGCAATCAGATCTTTGAAGGCCAATCTTTGTATCTATGGATACGTCAACACTGCACTGAACTCTTGTGGACTGCTTGAGCATCCACAGGGCGTTAGAAAGCTGGGTTTACAGTTGCTGGACCCGTGTCTCACAGCTATGCTAACAAATCCATGCTGCACTACACAGACCTTCTGATTCAGGTCTGCGGCTTGACCTGTGTCCACACTGCAAAACGACAGAGGGCTTGGACCAGAGTCCCAGTGGGACTCAGACTCTGACCCACCCCACTGCCAGGATACTAGGACCTGGATCCTGAGAGCTTGCTGACCCAAGTCAGACTGATGTGTGTGTGTGGACGGAAGCAGGGGCGTGGGCTCAAACCTGAGTCAGAGGCAGGGCTTAGTGGGCAGTGTAGACATACCCTATCTGGCATCCCACTCACTTCAAGGGGACTCACACATGATGTCCACCAAGGTAGCATCCTTGAAGCCAATGGGCTCCGCACAAGCACAAGGCTACGTCTATCCCAAATCAATTGCAGAATCTGGTCCTGTATTTGTAGAGCTATTGATTTTCACACAATCTAGTCTTGAATAGTCCAAATCAAACCCTGGATCCTTTCACCCCACAGGTCTGGAGCCACATTCTGTGATTTAGATCCGACTCTAGTTTTAAGTGATCTACATGGTTACTTCAGTGGTAAAGTCAAGTCCCTTTTCTTGCTTTAATATTTATTAACTGTGCTATGAAAAATATTTGTAAAAGATTGGAAGTTGATGTTCTATAGCTGAGCATTGGCACTGCCTGTTCTTTATTCATGACCCTCTTTACTTGTCTGTCACTTAAATATTCAAAAGATTGCGGTGATCAAAATTCATGTCACAACACTTTGCTAGTTTCCTGACCAATCAATGTTCTATTTTCACCTACCATGGATGGCAGATTCTGCTTACTTGTTGCATGTGACTTCTTAATGTGTTAATTGTTTTATTGAAACAATAAGCTGTCTCCTTTTAATTGTTATTCAGTAATCGAGTTGCCTTTCGATGCTGTTAATTTATGATTTTGCAGGTGATGATCTTCCCACCAATATGCTAAACTCAATTACCTGGACTAATTCTGCTGTAATTTTATCATTCAGTTTTTGCTGAAGTATTCAGTTTACATTTAAAAAGCAATCAATACAGGTTAATAAAATTGTGTCAACTGGTCATTAAGGAGATGTAAAACTGGCATAAAATAACCCTGCTTTCTATGGGTCCACTGTAATGGGATTTCAGCTTCTTTGGCTGCTGATCAGAGAAGCTCATAGGCTACTCTGCCTTTAACCCATAGAGCCAAATCTGACCCTACATGGACAGGACTTCAGCTTTAGAGCTCATCTGAAAGGTGGTACCTCCATATCCCCCTAAACCAAGCTAGAGCATTGAGTGACTACCAACTCACAGGTAAAAGGATCACCAAGACCATTTCTTTACCCCTAGACTGATCCCATCCAACACAGACCTAGAATGACCTTGCTTAGCCTGTGAAACGTCTGAGACTTCAGCCTGTGGTAGTAGAGAGGGGCTGCACACTATAAGACAACTGTAACTTTCCTGAATGAAGGTGACAGGGTGCATCAATATAGAGATATGTGAAATTCTGTCTTACGGTTCTGCTTTGCAGCTATTTCCATGTGAAACCTGCAATTTCCATGTCTATACTGAAACACATGGGTCTCAGAACCGCTTTCCACCGGGAAGATCTTCTTGCAATCCACTGTTGCTTACTGTGCTCCTTCCAAGCCTGTATTTGATGTGTACCACTGATTACCAAAACGAATACAATAGGGAGCTCTGAGGACTCTGAGGACAGTGAAATCCTTGCTGATCTTAAATGCAAAAAAGAGGCTTATAAGAAGTGGAAGATTGGACAAATGACCAGGGAGGAGTATAAAAATATTGCTCAGGCGTGCAGGAGTGAAATCAGGAAGGCCAAATCACACTTGGAGTTGCAGTTAGCAAGAGATGTTAAGAGTAACAAGAAGGGTTTCTTCAGGTATGTTAGCAACAAGAAGAAAGTCAAGGAAAGTGTGGGCCCCTTACTGAATGAGGGAGGCAACCTAGTGACAGAGGATGTGGAAAAAGCTAATGTACTCAATGATTTTTTTGCCTCTGTTTTCACGCACAAGGTCAGCTCCCAGATTGCTGCACTGGGCAGTACAGCATGGGGAGAAGGTGACCAACCCTCTGTGGAGAAAGAAGTGGTTCAGGACTATTTAGAAAAACTGGACGTGCACAAGTCCATGGGGCCGGATGCGCTGCATCCGAGGGTGCTAAAAGAGTTGGCGGGTGAGATTGCAGAGCCATTAGCCATTATTTTTGAAAACTCATGGCGATCGGGGGAGGTCCCAGATGACTGGAAAAAGGCTAATGTAGTGCCCATCTTTAAAAAAGGGAAGAAGGAGGATCCGGGGAACTACAGGCCAGTCAGCCTCACCTCAGTCCCTGGAAAAATCATGGAGCAGGTCCTCAAGGAATCAATTATGAAACATTTAGAGGAGAGGAAAGTGATCAGGAACAGTCAGCATGGATTCACGAAGGGGAAGTCGTGCCTGACTAACCTAATTGCCTTCTATGATGAGATAACTGGCTCTGTGGATGAGGGGAAAGCAGTGGATGTGTTATTTCTTGACTTTAGCAAAGCTTTTGATACGGTCTCCCACAGTATTCTTGCCACCAAGTTAAAGAAGTATGGGCTGGATGAATGGACTGTAAGGTGGATAGAAAGCTGGCTAGATCGTCGGGCTCAACGGGTAGTGATCAATGGCTCCATGTCTAGTTGGCAGCCGGTTTCAAGTGGAGTGCCCCAAGGGTCGGTCCTGGGGCCGGTTTTGTTTAATATCTTTATTAATGATCTGGAGGATGGTGTGGACTGCACTCTCAGCAAGTTTGCAGATGACACTAAACTAGGAGGCGTGGTAGATACACTAGAGGGTAGGGATCGGATACAGAGGGACCTAGACAAATTAGAGGATTGGGCAGAAAAAAACCTGATGAGGTTCAACAAGGACAAGTGCAGAGTCCTACACTTAGGACGGAAGAATCCCATGCACTGCTACAGACTAGGGACCGAATGGCTAGGTAAGCAGTTCTGCTGAAAAGGACCTAGGGGTCACAGTGGACGAGAAGCTGGATATGAGTCAACAGTGTGCTCTTGTTGCCAAGAAGGCTAACGGCATTTTGGGCTGTATAAGTAGTGGCATTGCCAGCAGATCGAGGAACGTGATCGTTCCCCTTTATTCAACATTGGTGAGGCCTCATCTGGAATACTGTGTCCAGTTTTGGGCCCCACACTACAAGAAGGATGTGGAAAAATTGGAAAGAGTCCAGCGGAGGGCAACAAAAATGATTAGGGGTCTGGAGCACATGACTTATGAGGAGAGGCTGAGAGAACTGGGATTGTTTAGTCTCCAGAAGAGAAGAATGAGGGGGGATTTGATAGCAGCCTTCAACTACCTGAAGGGGGGTTCCAAAGAGGATGGAGCTCGGCTGTTCTCAGTGGTGGCAGATGACAGAACAAGGAGCAATGGTCTCAAGTTGCAGTGGGGGAGGTCCAGGTTGGATATCAGGAAAAACTATTTCACTAGGAGGGTGGTGAAACACTGGAATGCGTTACCTAGGGAGGTGGTGGAGTCTCCTTCCTTGGAGGTTTTTAAGGCCCGGCTTGACAAAGTCCTGGCTGGGATGATTTAGCTGGGAATTGGTCCTGCTTTGAGCAGGGGGTTGGACTAGATGACCTCTTGAGGTCCCTTCCAACTCTGATATTCTATGATTCTATGATTCTATGACTAGCACGTGACTGGAGTTTGAGTGTTAATACCAAGCCAGCAGACTGGGCAGACGTTTGACACCCAAGGACAGCATCTCATTCACTTTCCAGCTTGAACCTACAAGAAATCTGACAAGCTCCTTTTTGGGTTGACGTCTGGTGAAGTTTCGCCTCTAAAGGATCAGGGTGAGTGAATGGAGGAGGGGGAAATCAGTTCCATAAAGCCTCAAACACAATAGGACAAACTCTGCTGGCTTCAGTAGAATTATGCAAGCTGATCTTTGGGCCTCAGAGACAGACTGTGAGATCTCAGCCCCCCCAAAGTCTTGCCACTGACTTCAGTGCAGCCAGGATTTCCCCATGATAGATATTGATCATTCTGAACCTCAGATGAATTCCCAACAGAATTTTCTTCCACCAGGTCAATGACTTCCTCAAGTGTCCACACGTTACTGCCTCTGAACTGGCCCCTGGAGTAATTAACCCCTGACCCTGCGTATCAATTCAGCAATAAAGGCACCTAAAAGTTGTCATTAACACATGCAATTTGTATTTCGTGTAATTGCTTTGGCTGCTGGTTAGTGCCACTTGTCTTTTTTTATTCATCTCCTCGCTCCCAGCTGCCTTACATGTTGAGTTGCCATATGCAATAATAGGCCATTTGGTTGCAGACTGACTCCTGAATAATTTACTGAGCAGCATTGCTCTCCAAAGCGCTCCCATTTCGTGACTGACATGGAGTGTCACATTGTTGTACACACACCCTGCCATTTGCTTTCTTGCTTTCCTTCTCTGCAGGAGTCAGACTGTCCCCGCTCAACCGCTTTCCCCCGACCCACTCTCTGCTGCAGAATTAAACCAAGAGATTAAAAACCATCTTGCCTCAGATTTGTTAATAACATTAAAAGGCTAAAGTGAAGCAGGAGTATTGAAGCTAAGACTGACAGCCCTGAACATTCAATGCGGGAGCGAGTGCCAAGAGGTAATCACCTGCAAACGAGAACAGCTCGACAGGAAAACCAAACACGCATCAATGGTCTTATTCTGCCACCCTTAGGCACATTAGTCCCCATGGGTGCTCAGCCCAAATTCAGGCTCATTAATAAAGATGTGAAACGAGAGATAATGCTAATCCCTGTAGTACCTCGCTATCTTTTCCCCATAGATAGTATTCATTTTATCATGGATCTTTATTTTATAAAATTCGAATATGGTCGAATCTCTGCTCCAGCTCCCATAAAAGTCAATGGAAAGAATCACATTGGGCCAGATCCTCAGCTGGTGTAAATAAGCGTAACTCCGTTGAAGTCAATAGGAAGGGAAGAGTGTTTACTCACTATTCCAGTTTACACCACCTGAGGATCTGGTCTGTTGAGTTGAATTGGAGTTGGCTCAGGCTCACAATGCTGTTAACGTTGAATGTCTGTAACCAGTGTATACTATTACAACTAATCAAACATTTAAACAGAAAAAACCCAAAAGGAGAGATGTACTTTAATCTCTTAAACTGCTTTAATCCCCCACATCTCTGCATATGACTTTGTTATTAGTGAATTAATTGCATAAGCATTAAGGGATGATGTTACCATTCCCAATACATAAAGTCCACCACCCTTATCTGCCACCACTGCTTTCCCAATGCTAATTTAGTTTGCCAAGCACTGTTTGCAAGTTCTATACTGAGTGTCTCGTGGTACTTTATCTTACAGAGAACACAGGTCTTTTGCTTCATATTCACCATATACTTTTTTAGGAATTAAAAGTAATAAATGCATGTTTGAATTGTTAAAGAGCATGAATTCTAACGGCACCGACTTAGCTGAAAGGTCAGTACTGAGAGCATCTCACTGAGCATGGTACAGCAACTGAGACTCGGATGTCTAGACATTGTAAGATGTATTTTCAACAGAGCCAGAATAAGCTCTAGTATTCTCTCGAATTCCAGGCTGCTATGGAAATGTTTTATTGTCAGTGCCTTTTTTCCCCATTTGATGTCTATGCCACTCTCAGTGCTAAATTATTTTCATATGTACCAGTATCTTACAAATTTGCTTCATAAGAGCTAAAATCAGGTCCTTTTCCCATGGTATTTTTGAACATATAGCTTGCATTTTAAGTTGTGACTATTTGCTGTTGAAATCAACATGCAAAATCATTGTAAAATGTCTGTACATTAATATTTCATTTCTAAGTTTTGTGTAATTATATCCTGTACATAATTTATATACTCAAACTAATAGAGAGCAAATAAAGGTATTGGTCTGAAAGTAATGCCTGCTTCTGACCTCCTTTGACTTGAGGTCAACCCCAAGAAATGTAAACAATTTGAAAAGGTGTTTTCCAGACTACATAGTTCACGGAAAACTAAATCAAAGTATTTTCACTGAAGACTCACACTCCAGTCTTCACTCAATGTACGGGGTGGGCAAATCTTGTTTTTCCCCAGAGTTGTGAGCAACTGAGAACCAAAAATAATTCAGAACTGATGAAGCACAGAATCCACCTTGGTGTAAATGCTACAGTCACTTTAACATTTGCTGCGCTTCTATCTGTTGCCATTAATTCTGCTCAGATGCTGGCTGTCGAGATAGATTACTAACTGATGGCTGACACAGTGCTCTCTTGGCCAGTTCTGTGACAGTCCAACCTTTGTGATATTTGAAAAATTCATATTCAATTATCCTTAATATTCAAGAGCAGAGACATTCTTCTGAGCTGGCAGGGAGCAGTTAGCAGCTCTCTTAACATCAGCCCTTTCCTTTCATGCCCTAAGACTGATACAGCCATATAAAATAAAACATTTGGATAAGGTGGGCAAAGATGATATTATGGTCCAGTTAAATGCAGAAGAGGAAGCACAGGTAACATTTACTCCTCCTCTCAGATGCTGGGGCCCAGGTCAGGAAAGCACTTAAGCAGGTGCTTTAGTCCATCCATCTTGAGGAGAGCACAGAAACATGTGCCTAACTTTAAGCATGCGCTTAAGTCACATTATGTGCTTACGTGCTGCCCTGTGTAGAAATGTTTTCCTGAATCAGGACCTTGACAATTTCACACTTACAGTGCACATAAAGGCTTGATGGACTGAATCCACGCTCCACTAGCATTGATGTCACTGCACTCAGCACCTTTGCAAGATCCGCACAAAATGCACCAGGGGGTAAATACCAGGGAGTGGGGAGAAGGGGGCATCTATTTAAGGCAAAGGACAATGTTGGCATGAAAACAAGTGAGGATAAACTGGTCGTGACCAAATTCAGATTGGAAATTAGAAGAAAGTTTCTAACCATCAGAGGAGCAAATCTCGGGAACAGCCTCCTAGTAGAAGATGTGGGGGCAAAAACCTAACTAGTCTTAAACTGAAGCTTGACATGTTTATTAATGGGATTATATGACGGGGTTACTTGGGAAAGCAGCAGACAGGTCTCAATGACCCAAGAGGTCCTTTCCAGTCCTATGTCCCTATTAATAGCACAAAATGAGAAAATTTGTTTCGCTTCCTGGAAATTTTGGTTCTGGGTAGAGGTTGGGTCCATACACTCAGTAGTGATGACCCCCATGCTGTGGGAGACAGAGGCAGATGTTTTTGATTGGCTGGGCTGACTCTCCAGATAACTCCTCCCACTGAAGAGTCCCTCCAGAGAGATGCTTCCAAAGCTGAAGGTTGTCAGAACTGAATAATACATTAATAGCTTATACATCTGTCCAACAACTAGGAAGTAGAACTGTCCAATCTGACAGATACATATAAACTAGGATAACCTCAAGGGTCATCAATTAACTGTAGAAATGTGGTTATCCATCAGATTTCTCTAGAAAAGAGAAAAAACACAAAACAAAACAGTGCAAAACTATTGAAAAAACACCTTCCGGTAGAAGGAGATGAAAGGAACAGGATGCAATGTCTTTATGGACCCATCCCTCGACCCAGAATGAAAAGTCCCAGAGAAGTGAGAGAGATTTTCTCATTCTCACAGGGTCTATAAATTCAGGAGTAATGGGATTTTTCCAGCAGTACTCCCTCCCCACAACTCCACCGCCCCTACTGATTGTTGGGTGAGCTACAGATTGCAGAACCCTCCTGCCAAAGTCTGCTTCACTTGACTGAAGTCTCAGTCTTATAAAACGTTGTGAATATATGCAGGGATGCCCAAGATTTGCACCCAGCAAAACTGTTCATAGGGTGCATTGGACCTGTCAGCCCATGAAGTGGCCACTCTCCTCGTGGAATGGGCTTTAGTCTGAAATGGAGGAGTTACCCCCTTGGCTTTACATGCTGGGAAAATCCCCCCTCCCTAATATATCTTGCTATGGCAGATCTGGAAGCTTTCTGTCCCCTGACCCCATGATGTATCAGAATGAATAAGAATGGAAGTTTTACTGAAGGACTTTGTTCTCTTAATATAGATCTGAATTGCCCTCCAGATGTCAAAGGTGTACCAAATCCTTTCTTTGGGATAGGCTGATTTGAGCAAAAAGAGAGGGACAAAATCTCCTGGGATTGGCGGAAGAGGGAAATTCTCTCAGGAATGAACAAAGGGTCTGTCCATAGTACCACCCTGTCATTATGACAAAAAAGCAAAACAAAAACCACAATTTTGAAGGAGGACAGTGGGATTCCATCTCGGATACCTTTCATACAGGTGTTATGGCCACTAAAAATGGACACTTCCGGACACTTCAGACAGGATTTCAAAAAGTGGCGCCAAGAATGCCCTAAATATTAAGTATCAGAGGGGTAGCCGTGTTAGTCTGAATCTGTAAAAAGCAACAGAGGATCCTGTGGCACCTTAGAGACTAACAGAAGTACTGGGAGCATAAGCTTTCGTGGGTAAGAACCTCACTTCTTCAGATGCAAGTAATGGAAATCTCCAGAGGCAGGTATATATCAGTGTGGAGATAACGAGGTTAGTTCAATCAGGGAGGGTGAGGTGCTCTGCTAGCAGTTGAGGTGTGAACACCAAGGGAGGAGAAACTGTTTCTGTAGTTGGATAGCCATTCACAGTCTTTGTTTAATCCTGATCTGATGGTGTCAAATTTGCAGATGAACTGGAGCTCAGCAGTTTCTCTTTGGAGTCTGGTCCTGAA